>NC_057411.1:31366643-31529143 GCF_019320065.1 Cervus canadensis
ACAAAACTGCAAACAAAATGTAGGAATACACAGAAACTTTATAAAGATTTCAGTTCAGTTCAGTTGCTCAGTTGTGTCTGACTCTTTGCGACCCCATGGAGCGCAGCACGCCAGGCCTCCCTGTCCATCACCAACTCCTGGAGTTTACCCGAACTCATGTCCATTAAGTCAGTGGTGCCATCCAACCATCTCATCCTCTGTCATCCCCTTCTCCTCCTGCCCTCAATCTTTCCCAGCATCAGGGTCTTTTCAAATGAGTCAGCTCTTCGAATCAGGTGGCCGAAGAATAGTTACATAACATAAATAAATATTGCTCTTGGAAAATAAAACTTAGTAGATTGAGTAGAATATGAGACAAAACAATCTTCTCAAGATGTTGTTCATGTCCATACAAAATTACTAATGATTTATAATCCACTTAGCATTGTACTTTACCTGAGCAATTACAAATAAAGCATTTAGCAAAATGTCTGATACATAGTAAGTGCTCAATAAACTTTACTACTTCTGTCTCCTTCCATTAATTAACCACAACATTATATAATCAGTCTGACAAAATTAGAAAAATTACAGGAGGGGAAATCTGCTCACTCATTCAAATGCGGGACCATCCTAGCTATCTATTTAATTATGCCATTATATATTGTTATATGGCATACAGTGTGAAGAATAAACTGCAAAAAAAAAATTGTTCCCTATTAGCTCAACTTAAAAAATTTTCAAGGGTTTCAAAAGAGTGAAAGATGATTTTTCAGACACAAACATTGCTAATACATTATCTTAGGAACTCATACCCTAAAACTTGCTTACTCTTTATTTAACATGTCACTCTAAGGCCAATATATGTCAAGGTCTCTGTGGTACAGACACCAGACCAATGAATCCAAGGTCAGGGTCCTAGATTCAAAAATATCTGCTTACAAAATGCCCCATACAATCTGAGTTTGTGAAAATTCGTCTCTAATTTAGTTCACACTTATCTAAGTGATGTACCCAGATGACACCTAAAGTCTCTATCTGCTGTATCTTGTATATTTATACCCCATTTCCTCATTCAACACCTTTCTGGGCCATGAAAAAAATGACCCCTGCATTTTACCACCTGAGTGTGCCAGGCCTGTCTTCCAGACATGAGTAACAATGCATTTAATTTTCTAGAACATACCCATAAAGCAAACATGGGACTTCACTGAAAGCAACTATTCCCATATCCACGACTAGAATCTGAGTTGCTGCCATGCTCAGACCTCTCAGAATTAGCACAATGTGTGACCAGCACTGACTTTTCTCAACAGGAAAAATTACTTCCCTATTAGAATCTAAACAAAAACAACTAGTCACTTCCTCTCAGCACGTCACTGGTTTGTAAGAGAACAGAAGAAATTTAGAGGATGAATATATCTTTGAATTATGACAATTCTGGCTAATTCTGGAAACCAGCTGGAGAAAGGCGAACAAAGATTCTGAGGCAGTAGAATGGGTAGGTGCTCATGCTCAAGAGCCATACGCAGGGGTGAACTCTGGCCCTGACTTGGCTGTGTCACTTTAAGCAAAGTCACTTGACTTCAAACTTCTGCTAGAATCTGGGCACATAATGGTGATGAGGAGGTACAGTGATAAGACCCAGATCCCATCTCAGCCTCAGCCTCCTTACCACCTAGTCATTAATCAGGCCTTCTCATGCATTACGTGCACTTAATCATCCCCACATTTTATCACCCCAACACTTCTACGCCGTAGGAATGATTAGCTCCTTATAACAGACAAGGGAATTGGGTAGCAAGAGGTGAAATAACTTGTCCAAAGTTACACAGCTCGTATACAGCACTTATGTTTTTCTGACCCAAAGTCCAGTCCTGATGTTTACATTTAACAAGCAACCTTCAGGATCCGCAACCCCCGCCAGGCTTCCCCTCTGACTCAGCTGGTAAAGAATCCACCTGCAATGTGGGAGATCTGGGTTCGATCCCTGGGTTGGAAAGATATCCTAGAGAAGGGAAAGGCTACCCACTCCAGTATTCTGGCCTGGAGAATTCCATGGATTGTACAGTCCATGGGATCACAAAGAGTTGGACATGACTAAGCAACTTTCATTTCACTTCACTTCAGGACTCCCCAAGTTAATAGCTGAATATGTTCTATTTCTATTCAGGAAATCAACCCTGAATAGTCATTGGAAGGACTGTTGCTGAAACTGAAGCTCCAATACTTTGGCCACCTGATGCAAAGAGCCAACTCACTGGAAAAGACTATGACACTGGGGAAAACTGCAGGCCAAAGGAGAATCAGCAGCAGAGGATGAGATGGTTAGAAAGCATCACTGACTCAATGGGCTTCCCTGGTAGCTCAGCTGGTAAAGAATCTGCCTGCAATGCAGGAAACCCCAGTTTGATTCCTGGGTTGGGAAGTTCCCCTGGAGAACGGATAGGCTACCTACTCCACTATTCTTGGGCTTCCCTGGTGGCTCAGACCAATAAAGAATCTGCCTGCAATGCAGACCTGGGTTCAATCCCTGGGTTAGGAAGATCCCCTGGAGGAGGGCACGGTAACCCACTCCAGTATTCTTGCCTGGAAAATCCCCATGGACAGAGAAGCCTGGCAGGCTACAGTCCATGGGGTCAAAAAGAGTCGGACATGACTGAGCAACCAAGCACAGCATAGCACTAACTCAATGGACATGAATTTGAGCAAATTCCAAGAAATGGTGGAGGACAGAAGAGCCTGGTATGCTGCAGTCCATGGGTTCACAAACAGTCAGACTGGACTGAGTGACTGAACAGCAATAATGCTCTATTCCTAATGTGAAGAAAGCTGAGCGCCGAAAAATTGATGCTTTTGACCTGTGGTGTTGGAGAAGACTCTTGAGAGTTCCTTGGACTGCAAGGAGATCCAACCAGTCCATCCTAAAGGAGATCAGTCCTGGGTGTTCATTGGAAGGACTGATGCTGAAGCTGAAACTCCAATACTTTGGCCACCTCATGTGAAGAATTGACTCATTGGAAAAGACCCTGATGCTGGGAGGGATTGGGGGCAGGAGGAGAAGAGGACGACAGAGGATGAGATGGCTGGATGGAATCACCGACTTGATGGACATGAGTTTGAGTAAACTCCGGGAGTTGGTGATGGACAGGGAGGCCTGGCATGCTGCGATTCATGGGGTCGCAAAGAGTCGGACAGGACAGAGTGACTGAACTGAACTGAACTGAACTGATACTTTCTAACTCCTGAATTCCATTCTGATACCAAGAGAATTGCCTCTGACTACATAAGTCAGTAATATTTCTTTTAAACCTAAGCATTTGCTTTTTATAAATAGTACATTATTCAAATAAAATTGAATAACCTAAATGTATAGAAATTATAAACATGAAGGAACACCCACCTTGAATCTCACTGAAGGAACCCCCACCCTGAATCTCATTGCTAAGACAATATTGTTGTTAGCAATTTGTTGCTCATCTTCCAGACTTTTTTCCATGCATTCATTATCATATACACATACCATAAAAACCATTAAAATTTTTGTTTTTGTTTATCATCTTTAACAGAGTATTCTGCAACTTGCTTTTCTCAACTAGTATATCTTAGACATATTTTCATAGCAATATGTATAGAGTTTCCAATTCTTTGAATGACTGCATAGTATCCAATTCTATGTATATACTCTAATTTAATTATAGTATCATCAACTGATGAGCATTTAGATTTACTACCATTTTCACATTATGAACAATTCTTCAGGGTTTAATCTCCCACATACCTATCTTTGCACACTGATGCTACTATCTCAGCAGGGCATAGTCCTAAAAAGTAAAATGGCTGATAGGAGACTTCTAAATGCTTACAGATACTGACAAATTTCCCTGAAAAATGAATGAACCAACTTATAAATTACAAACTATCTATCACAAGTAAATTTTTAATTTGGATTTAAAGGAATTAGAAGAAACCCTTTCAAATAATAGAAATGTACATATTACTTACACTTCTTATATAAATTTAATCAAATGACTTATCTTTAATTTCCTAGAAGTTTGCCTATGGAATATTTTTTCTTAAGTGATTATTATTCTCAGGTCAAACAAGTATACGACTTTTTCAAGTTGGGGACAAGCATATCAAAAAGAGAGTTGAAAATGTTTGCAACTGATCTATAGCAATAGGAATGAGAAGATTAGCAAATATAAATCATCATTTATTATTTCTCAAGGACAGAAAACATTTGACAGCAGTTAATAACTCAGGTTGTACAGTCAGACCAACCCAATCATTCATTCAACATATATTTACTGAGCATCTATTATGTTTGAAGCTCTGTTATAGGTGTTAAGATATAGAGGTGAAGGTAAACAAGACAAAGAAGACCCCTCTGCTCCCATGAAGTTTACATTAGGGTTATGGAGATAAAATAAATAGATTAATTAACAGAACAATTTCAAAAACTGACAACCAAATAGAGAACTGTGGGACATTATTGGGAAGGTGAGGTAGGATTGCGTCATACCTGATGCCAAGGCAAGGCCTCTCGGGGGAGGTGACGCGTGGGATGAGGCCAGGGAAGACAAAGAGCAAAACGGCTAGTACAGAAACATGCGAGGCCCGTTCAGGGAAGGGAAGGCGGCCAGTGGGCCAGACTGGGGAATACAGAGTTAGGACAGGAGTGGGTGAGCAGTCAGGTAGGGCTTTTAGGCCACTGGGAAATGCGTGCTTTCTACTCTAAGCCATCAGATTGTCTTAAGAGCAAGAGTGGCATGATCTCCTCTACATTTCAAGAGACCATTCTGGCTAATATACTCCTCATCACTGATTAACTGTGTGTCCTTGGACAAGCTACATTTCCTTTCTCAGCTTCGGTTTCCTCATTTATAAAGTTGAGATAATAGTATCTATGACATGGAGTTGATATAAGGGTTAAGTTAAGTAATGAATGGAAAGCATTTTGCACAGTATCTAGCACATAAAAATGTTCACTAAATGTCTCCAACTAAATCACTTTTACCTCATTAAGATTACACTGAACAGAACTAAGCATAATTCACGATCACCAATTATTCAACACAATAAGCAAAAATATCCTTTTAAATGAGTCTTGATTCAAATTCTCTAATACTGAGAGGCTGGATATTTCCATACTGAATCAACACTCAGCACTTTCCTCTTACTGGATCCTATAATACGGCCCTGGGTTATATGTGTTTGTGTACACTCCTCACTATCACACACACAATTATTCATCCTTGTGTTACCTCCAGAGCACATAACGCTCAAAACATGGTATACAGGGTAGGCAAAGCAGGATGGTGGGTAGGTGAGTGGAGGGATTACCAGATATATGGAGGATAAAAGAGAAGATTCTTGAGAGTCCCTTGGACTCCAAGAAGACCAAACCAGTCAATTCTACAGGAAATCAACCCCGAATATTCATTGGAAGGACTGATACTGAAGCTGAAGCTCCAACACTTTGGCCACACGATGCAAAGAGACGATTCATTGGAAAAGACCCTGATGGAAAAGACTGGAAGGCAAAAGGAGAAGCAGACAGCAGAGGATGAGATGGTTAGATAGCATCTCCGACTCAAAGGACACAAATCTGAGCAGGAGACAGTGGAGGACAGAAGAACCTGGCATGCTACAGTTCATGGGGTCGCAAAGAGTCAGACAGGACTCAGCATATTAACAACAACAACAATGAACATAAAATAAAAATCATGAGGGCAAAAGAAGAGAATGTTTCAAATTGAAATATCCAAAATAATAATGTTTATAGGACTTTCCTGGTGGTCCAGTGGTTAAGAATCTGCCTGCCAATGCAGGGGACGGAGGTTTGATCCCTGATCCAGGCAGATTCCACATGCCACAGGGCAACCAAGCCCATGTGTCACAACTACTGAAGCCTATGTGTTCTAGAGCCCATGCTCCACAATGAGAGAAGCCACTACAATGAGACGCCCTCACACCGCAACTAGAGAGTAGCCCCCACTCACCTCAACTAGAGAAAGGCCACATGTAGTAATGAAAACCCAATGCAGCCAATAAATAAATATAAATTTTTAAAAAATAATGGTTTTGAATCATGAGCATATAAAATGGATAACTGATCATTTCTTGCCATGTTTTATTATTCTGTTCATGCATTTACATAGCACCAGACTTCCTGATGAAACCCTAACAGAAGACACAGTCCAACTGTAAGGACTTACTGCCTTTTAATCTTGCTTCCTCTCTACTGAAGATATTTAGCAACACTCTGAAACATGAAAGAGGTACTTCTCATATTTACCAAAGTACGGAAGAATGATGAGAAATAGAAACAAAATTGTGAAACCTGATGTATTTAACTTTTGCTTTTTCTATGTGCTCAGACGTCTAAGTGTGACATCAAGAAAGTTCATGCATAGAATTCCCCTTTCTAGACTTTGAAACAAGGATCCCCAATAGCTGTCGCAACATTCATTCAGTGATCTTGCATCTAAATATGCGAATGGTTTCTACACACTTAAAAGGCAGGAATAGAGATGCAGATGTAGAAAATGGACATGTGGACATGGAGAGAGTGGGTTGAATTGAGAGATTAGGCTTGACATAAACACATCACGCATGTGTAAAACAGATAGCTGCTGTATAGTATATGGAGCCCAGCTCGGCGCTCTGTGGTGACCTAGAGGGGTGAGATGCTGGGGCCGGAGGAGGGTGGAAGGAGGGGAGGAGGGGGAAGGGGTTGCAAGGAAAGGAAGGTCCAAGAGGGAAGGGTTATATGCACATATACAGCTTACTCACTTTGTTGTACTGCAGAAACACACAACATTTTAAAGCAACAATACCCCAATTTTTTTTTTTTTAGAAAAAGGGGGTAAATGAATGAAAAGTGACCTTATATCCAAATATAGAGGACCACAAAGTCACTAATTTAATTAAATAAAATTGGTAAAAGAACAACTAGGTTCAGAAAATAATCCTTTACTGGAACCTGTTCTGTAATATACAAAATACTTTTCTATGCATTGTCTTATTTTTGATCCCCACAAATCTCTTAAGAAAGCACAGTTTAAAAAGAAAGAAAGAAAGAAAGAAAACACAGTAGATTATGCCTGCAGTTTATAGACACAAATACTGACACAATGAGAAGATGATTTATCCCAAGTCTCTAACCAGTAGGTAGCAAAACTGGAACTCTTACCTAGGCCTTGTTAGTGTACATTCTGCTACCCCAAACTAATGCAATTTGGTAAACAGGGAAATTTGTTAAAACGGAACTTATTTCTATTTAAAAAGAGACAGAAGAGCCAACTATGTTTTTTTAAAAGTTGCAAGTAGCGTTATATTAGAATTTCTCCTGGACTATTATAAATCCTTTCAAGCAGTACAATAATCCCTTTATATAAGGATAATGTCTCCCCATCATTAAAATAATGCACACTCCCTAACTGCAGATAATAACAACAACAACAACGCTCTCTTCGAGATACATATATGCCAGACTCTGTCCTACATTGTCCACGCTCACTGACTTCAATTTTTACAGCAGTCTTATGAGGTAGGTATTATTATTATGACCATCATCATCATCATTATACAGACGGAAAAAAGTGAAGCATAAAGAGGTTGTCATTTGTCTGTGACCATTTGGCTAGGAAATTGGTTCAGCAACTTTCAGCTGCAATATTATGCTGCCTCTGGAAACAGAAGCCCCTTTATCCCAACCTCTGCCTTATTAGATTCAACCAATGGTAACAGAAAATCTTTACTGAGATTCAGTTCAGTTCAGTTTCTCAGTCATGTCCGACTCTTTGTGACCCCATGAACTGCAGCATGCCAGGCTTCCCTGTCCATCACCAACTCCTGGGTTAAAATGGTGTTAGTGAGATTGTGTACAGTAATATAAATTTAATATTACTATAGTGTATAATAAAAATTGTGTTAGTGAGATTAACACAATTTAAACCCTTTCCACGTCTGCTGATGCAATACCAATCTTGCTGACCTGTGATTACACTTCATCAAAGTGCTAGAGAACTCACATATAAAGCACCTAACAGAGAACCTAGCACAAAGTATGCAGTTAACAATTACTGAGAGTCTACTGTGTGGCTGGCAATATTCTAAACGCTTTTCTCTACATATGCACTCCACAAATGTTAGCATGGTTCTCTTTTTGCTATGTATATGCTCAGTCGCTCAGTCGTGTCCAATTCTTTGCGACCCCATGGACTGTAGCCCGCCAGGCTCCTCTGTCCGTGGGACTTCCCAGGCAAGAATACAGGAGTGGATCGCCATTTCCTCCTCCAGGGGATCTTCCCGATCCAGGATCAATGCAGCTCCTGCATTGGCACGTTGATTCTTTACCACTGAGCCACCTGGGGTGAATCAAACACTGTTTCTTTGGAAATTAAGCTGGGCAATGGAAAAAATTCTTTTCATGAAGGCAAGGACTGTTATATCAATGGGAATAAACAGCTGTTGTATGTGGGTTGTTAGGGACTACTGTTGCTCCGGCCTTTGATGAGACCCAGATGCACATGAGAAAGTACAAAACGAAGTATCAGAGAGGAGACTGAGGTCATAAGCTGGACTCCCCACCTACAGAGAGGTTTCCTCTCCAGGAAAAGTGAAACTTAAAGCACAAATACATTAGAAGTTTGATGGATTTTCCAAATCAATTCTGGGAATTTTAAATAAGTTACCTCTGTAAGCTCTTTTAAATATTATGTGTTCTTGACATTTTTAAAGTAAAAAAAAAATACTTTATTTAAAGGAACTATAAACACAAAACTTCTCAGAAATCCACATATCACACAGAACAAGGTACAACAGTCTTCCTTGCTGAAACTACAGTTTGGAGAAATTGGGTTTCACAATAAAACTAACCCACTCATTTATTCAAGAATTGATCAAAAACTACCTTGTGTACTTCGTGTTAAATGAAGTAGAAACTCTCCCTTCCCACTATGGAAAGAACCATTCTTTAAAATGTCAGTGACTACTTAATTTTTTAACTTTCTATTCTATGATGGAGTATAGCTGATTAACCATGTTGTGATAGCTTCAGATGCACAACAAAGAGACTCAGTCATACATATACATGTATCCATTCTTCCCCAATCTCCCCTCCCATCCAGGCTGCCACCTAACATCAATGACTACTTCTAACTTGCCACAATGATTAGTTCAAATGACATCAAAATGGTCATATAAAATATTATGACATTGATTTGGGGGAAATTATATATATATATGAAATTAAATTCAAATTTATAAATACATATATTTATGAAGTTAAAAGCAAGTTCTTTCATAAAGGTAAACATATTCGGCATCAGTGGACCTCAGACTAAGTCTAAAGATGCAGGATGTCTGCTCCACCTAGTGAATTATCCAAATAGATCCATATCTTTCTCCTCCTTAAGGTTCTTCAAATTCCTAGTTGATTAATATATTACATCTAAACAAGAAAGATGTAGAACTACTTACAGTAATAGAAAGGGGGAAAGGTGGGAGGCAGTAAACACAACTAAGGCAGAGATCTGGGTCTCATTGTACATTCCACAGCAATATGAATGATACTGATTTTCAGATTAGCTGCTCTTTTATATTATTCATACCTCCTTTTCCCTCTATTAGTGAAGAGAACTAAATTGTCTGTGTACTTGCTTGAGTCCACTGAGAGGCCTGAATCACCACTTGGAAACATCCATCATTCCTTTAAGATCAATCTCTACTAAAAGCCTGCAGCAAAGTGTTAATGCACTAACCTGTCTCCGGTTAATGGCAAAATAATGGTGGCTTGAGAAGAAAACACAATGAAAGATAATCTCATTTGAGGGCTGCAAAATAAGAAAAGAGGCAGTTAAAACATTTTTAAAAGAAATATTGATATAATACAGATGTATAGCTAGGGAGTCTCATTTAAAATCAGTCTCACTGAATGGTCCAGGCTTCTTTTAAATGGAACCCCTAAGTAGATACATGAACTCTGCTCAACATTACCATTATCACATAAGTCATTCTGGATTTAGTCAGTGCTGCTCAAGACTCAGGCACTCCTCTCTGACCCACAGGGCCATTTTAGGAAGAAATTACCTAGAAAGATAAATTCCAGGCCAGTGGAATTTTTTTTTTTTTTTTTTGTAGAAAGCTCTTTCTTAGGCCTTCTACCTCATCTCCTTCAAGGAGGCCAATCCCTTCAGAATGATTATCATAGCAAGTTTAGGGCTGGAGACAAGCTGGTTTGATTTAATTACCACAACTATGAGAGGAGTTCATACAAGTTATCCTGAGGTAGGATTACTTAAAGAGTGTCAAGGTCAATGTGAAAGAGAAGAACAAATCACATTTTGATTAGACATGTTCGGTTCTCTAAGTCTTAAGCACCAATACTTCTGACTGGCAACAACTGCCCTAGTTAGCTACACCTTTTAAGCTCTAAGCCTTGATCTCACAGAATGATTCCTGTTTCAAAGACACTACGCAACGTTAATTAAGATCTGAACCCGAAGCTGTAACACTCAGCTCTATAAACTGAAGAGCAGAATGATGCCCAAGGGTTACACATATTTGAAAAGTCATTCTCTTCAGTAGTCACCCTTTACTCATTTCCTACAATATATTATGGGTTAGTAACTGAACAACTAAACTCGTGCCAGAGAACTGTGTATTACAGAATTCCAATCTGTAAACCAGACCAAATAAGAGACATACTTCTTGGAAAGGTACTGAAATGACCCACTGCTTTTGATCAAAATCTATGAGACACTCTACCCACTCTTGGCTTAAATCAGAAAATTTATCAACAACTCTCTCTCCTGCCTTTGACACTTAAGGATATAAGGCCTTGTTTATTTTTCTTTCCTAGACAAGTTTACCTTAGACCCTGTCCAGAAATGAGTGTTATACTTGGCTTCTTAAACAGGAGACTGATGACTGAACAAGGACAAGCATACATTTTTATAGGGATAAGCTTACTGCTGCCAATAACTGAAAGCAAGGATTTCCTAGGCCTCTACAGATTGTTTGAAGTTACTTGCAACATGACTTTCAAAATGTTTTGATCATCCAAGCCTGTTTTAAAGAAAACATTTGGGCTAACACGACTGAAAGAAGCAATATTTAATGATACAGCTCCTTTTCATGTCCTTTCCATTATCTTGATAAACTTGCATTTCCTCATTGCATTTTTTTCTTCTTTAAAAAGAAAAAAAAAAAAAAGAGGAGGAGGAAAAAAGCCTCAAAAGCCTAGCGTCCTAGGGTTACTTTTAAATAAGAAAGCCACTAATTTCTGGTTACCTCTAAATAAGAGAGTAAGCTGGCTATCATAGCAGTTATGCTTTTTATAGGAGACAAACCAATCTTTCCTAGTAAGGCTTATTGCATATATAGAACAGTTAAATTTTAAACCAGCCACACACCCACACATTGTGTAAACACAAGTCATTTCTTTAAACACACACACACACAAGTGCCTTTTCTGGTAGTGGGTTATTAACACATGCTCATTTGAAGTTTACCAACACTTTTTTTTCTTAATGAGGACCTCAATAATGCTAAGAATTGTGTGGAATGGAAAATATATTATGGGTATTATTAGCATAAACTTTTAAAGTGATAAATTATGAGAAAGCATAAATGAAATTCAAAACAGATGAAAACTCAGAAAGGAAAAGACATTTGGAATCATATCTGAAGATACTTCCCCAGAGCCTGAGCCAAGTTTCTGGGATCCAGATGAAATAAGCCCTCAACAACTGAAGGGCTGTCCTAATAACAGCATGTGTGTGATAAGACCTTGAGGCACTTAAAAATCAACACTTCAGGAAAGGCTTTCCCTGCAAATGGTTTCCAAAAAAGGATACCCTATCTAGCCTTTGGTCTACTTGCCTCCACCTCAAAGTCCCCTGCTTAGAAAAGGAAAGTAGGAGAGATACCTTACAAATCTCTCTGTAAGCTGCTGGACAAAATTGTAAATTTGAATCCAGTTATTTGCCACACTCCCAGACCTGAAAAAGAAAATTGAACAAATCAGAAAAACAACACATTTACAGGGGTGTCACCTGACCTCTTCTTCAAGCCAAGTTAACAGGATCAGCAGCTGAAAGGTAGGTGCTACAAGAACCTAGGAAGTCTACCCATCTTCAGGGACCACCTGCCTGCTAATTGTCCGGAGTTAAGATGCCAGCTCTTCAAATAAACACAGCCTTCCTTAGAAGGAAACGCAAACCACACTGAGTACGTTAACTGCAGACTGCCAAGCTACAATGAAAGCGCTGTGCTCAGGATAAAACCCGGCAAACTTTAGCCAGCGTGAGGCGTTGAGGGCTGAGGGACCCAGAAGGAGTCTTACGTGGATCCCAGGGTCGCAGAAGGTTACCCCAAGTGACGGCACTCCCCATTTCCCAAGAAACCCCACCACTGGCCAGCAGTGACTGCCCATCTCCCTAGAGAGCCTAGCAGCTCGGGGCTCCTCCTATCACCCCGCAGCCCGCACCGATCCCAAAGCGCTCGCCTTTCGGACAGAGATAGCAACAGGGCGCCCATCACCGGAGTTACCCCTCACCCCTCCCCAGGTCGCACGGACATCTCAGCCTCCCCCCACCACAGCTCACCACCCAGGACCACGCTCCCCCGGAGACCCTGGATCCCTTTTCCCGCACTCACTTGTCCAAGACGAAGTAGAGATCAAAGGCTCCGTGGCAGGAGGGCTGCTCCTGGGCGCTCAGCAGCCCCCCGGGACCGCTGAGAGCGAGCAGCCACAGCCCGGGGACCAGCCAGCGCCCGGGACAGCGGGCCGGGGAGCGCCCCGCCACCATCCTGCGGCCGGGGGTCGGCGGCTCCCTCCTGCTCGCAGCCCCCCTCGGCTCGGCTCGGCTCCACTCGGGGGCTGGCTCCACTAGGCTGGTGGGAGTGACCAGGGACGCACCCTGAGGTGGGGGGACAGCGAGTCCCTTAGGGCGCCGGCGCCTGGGTCAGCGGGACCCACAGGCTGACAGAGGGAGGGAGACGGGGAAGGAGGGAGGTCCTAGGAGGACAAAGGGAGACTCCGCCGCCGCCGCCGCTGCCGCCGGAACTCTTGACGAATCCCCGTGGAAGAGCGATCCGGCCCTCCCCCTCCCGATTCCGGAGAGTTCCTGCAGACGACCGGGGCCCGCGGCGACTGCTCGCAGCAGAAGTTCCTCCGCCGCCTCGGGGCGAGCCTCCAGCCTCCGCTCGGGAGCGCGGGTCCTCCGGGAGAGCCTCCCGGGACACGGCCGCCGCCGCGCACACTTAAAAAGCGGAAGACCCCTCGGCTCGGGGTTCCCCGCCTCCGCCCGGCACTGCAAACTTTTCTCCCTCGTACTCAGCTCTGGCACCGCGCGGCGGCCGGGCGGTCCTCTTTAGGGGAGGAGGCCGGGCGGCTCCGGAGAAGCCACTCGCAGCCGAGGCCAGAACCGCAATCCGGCCGGGTCCCCGCGGTGGCGGTGTGCGCCCGAGGGCGGGGCCTGAGCCGAGCCACACACGCACACTTGTGGGTTCGTGCCGAGCCGAGATGACTAAGGCTTGCCAGCTTTTGGAAAGGAGAGAAGTAGTTTAGAAAAACAGATGTCCTCTAGAAACTAAACAACCCCCCTTCCTGTACCCTGCAGGCTCGGCCTGTTGCAGCAGCTGTGCAGAGCAGCCCTTGGCGGGGTTGGGAGACTGAGGTCTAGCGGTTTGGAGAAAGGGCAAGCCCCCTCGCTCTGCCCCACCCCCATTATCACAAGCACACTTGCTGCTCGGGTATCTAAAGGAGGCAACTTCCTCTTTTTTTTTTTTTAAATAAAACTGCTTCATTGTTTCATCTCACTAAAGCTAGAAACTTATCGGTGTGGGGGGCTGGGGAGAGTAAAGGTGGGAAACTCTTCAGGAGTGAACAGTTGTATCTCAAAACATTGCATCCCACTGACATTCATCTCAAGCTCCAGATATTAAGAATTTCATCTTGGAGCCAGCTGGGTCACTCTTGCCAAACTTGCACAGGAGCAAAAGTTTGCAGGCATTTTGGATTCTCTGCTTACCATTCTGCACTCAACCTCTCCTCTCTGCCCCCACCGCAACCTGCCTTCCCCCAGTGGAAACTGGCTAGTAGAACCTAACCATCTGACCGGTATGTTAGACGCTCAGTCGTGTCCGACTCGTTGTGACCCCATGGACTGTACCTCCTCAGGCTCCTCTGTCCATGGGAATTCCCAGGCAAGAATACTGGGAGTGGGTTGCCATTTCCTCCTCCAGGGGATCGTCCCCACCCTGGATTGAACCCTCCTCTCCTGAGTTTTCTGTATTGGCAGGCAGATTCTTTACCACTGAGCCACCAGAGAATCCCACCAGTGATTGAGAGTAACGTTCAGCGTCACCTCCTCTTCATTTGAATTAAGTCAAGGCTTTATGATAAAAAGTTCATATAGTACTACATTATATGTTGTCTCAGCAATTTGAATAGTTTTGGTGCATATTTAACTTTTCGTTTACGTTGTCTTTGACTACAACCAGATTTGCAAGCTGTTTGAAGATAGAAATCCATCACCTTAGGATCTACTTTAGGTAAAGAATCTGCCTGCCCATGCAAGAGACACAGTTCAGTCCCTGGGTCGGGAAGACCCCTGGAGAAGGAAATAGCAACCCACTTCAGTATTCTTGCCTGGGAAATCCCATGGACAGAGAAGCCTGGCAGGCTCTAGTCCATGGGGTTGCAAAAGAGTGGGACACAACTTAGCGCTTAAAACAACAATATGCCTGGCACTGTTCTAGGGCCTAGAGTTAAAGCTCAGAATAAGATGACAAGCCCCAGTTTCCATGAAGCTTGCAGTCTGGTTGAGGAGGAAAAGCAGACGGAAATACATAAATAAATGTCCATATAGAAGGTAGCTCACAGAGATTTAAAATATGGTCATTTGATAAAGACCAACTAAATGACTAACAAAGAAGGTAGCCATTCCAAGAGCTAGAGAAGGAAACATTTCCAGTGACTGCAACTTTCCAGAAGTATTAGCTTAGCACATTCAAGAAACAGAAAGAAAAACAGTGTAACTGGAGTTTTATGAGAGGGAGGAAGTAAGAGAGCCAGACAGGGTCTAGCTAGTATATGTGCTTCATAAACTGTGATAAAGAAGTCAAGTATTTTATATTGTGCGACTGAAGCCCATTAAAGGAGTTCTAGGGGTGGGGAAGGGGATAAATTGTTATGATGTATGTTTTTTATAGATCGGTATAGCTGATATGATACAATGAATTTGGAGACAGCAAGAATGAAAGCAAGAAAACCAGCTAGGAGACTAGTGCAGTACCAGGGCACAATGAAACGGTCCCTTGGACCAGCATCCCTGTAGTGTCTGAACATAAAGAGAGGAATGGGTAAGAACTTCGGTAAATACAGGTAGATCCCCAGTTTGGAAACGTCTGCCACTTAGAGATGGAAATTCCACTATCATCCACTGGACCTACCACTTCTTACCTGATAGGGTAAGGCAGGTACTGATGGGCCAAGTGGCTGATTGAGTGGAAGATAATTTAACACTTTCATTAGGAAGAAACAGAAATCCTCCACTGTTTTCAAGTAAGTGAGCTCCAGGGGAAAGAAACATTCAATGAGAGAGATGGTTATATTATCAGCATCCTAATTCTGTACTCCCTGGTCTCATCTTAAGTTTCTGAAATTCTGATTCTTCTGCAGCCATAAGGCCTCCAGGAATATGCTGCCATCTCTCATTTCAGATTTAGGCCCTGTTGTGGATACACTGGAAGTCCCATGGCTCAGACGGTAAAGAATCCGCCTGCAATGCAGGAGACCCGGGTTCAATCCCTGGGTCAGGAAGATCCCCTGGAGAAGGGAATAGCAACCCAGGCCAGTATTCTTGCCTGGAGAATTCAATGGACAGAAGAGCCTGGCGGGCTACAGTCCATGGGGTTGTAATGGATACATTCATCTCTTAGACTTCCCATAGCAGAAGTGAAACAGGCTGACTTTCAGGAAGCTTACATTAACAGCTTGTTAAAGCTTTTTATTCAAGGTTTTTATTATTTACTGTTGGTCAAAACTGATCTCCATTTTCAACTTTCATTTTAATCAAGATAGAATCCAAGATACCATATACCTTTATCAATGAATATCATATTAGTACATGACTGAATAAAATCAAGGTTGGGGGAGATTGCCAAAAAGCAATAACCATTGCTTTCAAGTTAGAAGATGACAGAAGGTAAGGAAATATGTGTCTCATGTACTCTGTCCTCATGATGAAGCATTTTAAATTCACATGCATTGGCTTCTTTTCCCCAGGTTCCTTGACCCATTTCTGTTCAATTTCTGGGACTCCACAAACTAGTTTAAGGACCCATCTTGTGCTAGTAACAAACTAAAGCAAAGTACTTTGGAACTAAAACTTGTTCTTCCTCCAAATTCCTAGGCCCTCCTAGATGTCTCTCATTTGGTTCTTCTTTCCTGATAAAGAAGGAAAGATTAATCCTTGCTGATTTTTTGGGTAGTTAATCCAGCCCAGTTCTGAAATTTTTATCATTTCAGCAGGGATGTGGCTTCATCTAGCACAGGCCAATAATTAATTGAATCATTTTCATCTAATATAAATGAGTGGGAAGGTCATTAATCTACTGGAGCAACCAACTGTCCCGATTTGTCCCAGACTGAAGAGTGTCCAGGGACATGCAACTTTCAGTGCTGAAACTGGGGCAGACACAGGGATGGTCCCTAAAAAGGGCTGTTACTCACACTATTTCCAAGAAATAATGAGGGAAGGTGACAGCGAGGGCAGACTTAGGAATCTCAACAAGCCATGAAGTAGGAGAGGTCACAACACTAAAGCTTTCTCTTCCCCCACTCTGGGGAGAGAGGACTCAGGCCTTGTGTCAGCTGGACAGTAGCCAGGTAGAGCTTCAGACTGACTTCTTTACCATTGCAAACATTCTGGTACACTGTTTAACTTTCTTTTATATTTTTTTTATTTTATTATTTTTACTTGGCTTCTTCAGGTCTTAGAGCATGTGGGATCTAGTTCACCAACTGGAGGCTGAACCCAGGCCCTTTGCATTGGGAGCACAGAGTCTTAGGCACTGGACCACCAGGGAAGACCCTAACTTTCTATTTTAAATCAAAAATGAGATAAGAAATGCAGATTTTTAGCAGAGGGAGGACAATTCAACTGAATGATTTAGATAAATAAATCTAAAATATTTCTCTTTGATCAAATTATCTGCATTTCTGCTGAAGTAGTTTTCTTCATAAACCATACAAGCCCCTACTCTTTGAAAGTTATTCTTTGTGTCAAACTGAAGTTCTAGTTCAACATTAGAATTTATTACCTTATTATAAAACATACTAATAAATCCAAGGACATTTTAAACTCAGTTTAGGACACTTAGAGTAGCTTGACATTGACACCTGATTAAAAGTATCCACTAGGCCTTTGGTCATGTCTCATCTCTTACACCCACAGAGCTCCTATGGATTTTATGTTAAATTTTATTTATTTACTAATTTTTATTTAAAAAGTATTTATCAATACCTACTAGGTATCTGGTAATATTCTAAGCATATAACTTATGCTCTCAGGAGTTCATCTTTCCAATATCCTATCATTAATTTATTTCTGTCTCCTCTGACGCCAGCAAAGAATAAACAGAAGAGACAAATAAGTTACAATAATAAACACAGGAAAATAGAAATGAATGTATCCTTTACGTGTAAAAAGTCATATAATCTATATTATTTATAAGTAGATAACTTTGTATGATTGACCAACATCATGCTCCTGGAAACTACCACAACGGAAGTGATTCATACTCACAGTACCTGTAGAGTGATTCATTATATAACTACCATGATTCACAGGAAGACAATAAGTACCTATAGATGACAAAGTCTACTTAAACTTTTATCAGTATAGTCAGTAAAGAGCTAGATTTCCCCAACGTCTGAACTAGTTCCTGACAGTGAACAAAATGCTTTTTGAAGGTGCCGATTACTTCTAAGTTAATATCTAGCTTGATTGTTGTGTTTGACAACAGGGGATGTCAACCAATAGCAGAAAATGATTACTAACATCTGCATTTGGGATTGAAAGAAAGTGAAAGTTGCTCAGTCGTGTCCAACTTTTTGCGACCCTATGGACTATACAGTCCATGGAATTCTCCAGGCCAGAATACTGGAGTGGGTAGCCTTTCCTTCTCCAGGAGATCTTCCCGACCCAGGGATCAAACCCAGGTCTCCTGCATTGGGGGTGGATTCTTTACCAGTTGAGCCACAAAGGAAGCCAGAATGGGTAGCCTATCCATTCTCCAGCAGATCTTCCCAACCCAGGGGTCAAACCGGGGTCTCTTACATTGCAGACGGATTCTTTACCAACTGAGCTATCAGGGAAGCTGCTTGGGATTGGGTGTGTCTTAAATCCAGTTTCCCAGAAACAGACCTGAGACTCTGGGATCTTCCTGCAGGAGGTATGTTGGGTCATGCTCTCCAAAACCTATGAAGAGTGAAGAAGCAGAAATAGTCAGAGGAAAAGTTGGAACATAACATAATTGCAGAGGAAGTATCAGCCCACCCCAGTGGTAATCTGGAGCTGGAATGGCCTTTCACAGTTGTCCTGAATTGAATGAAGTCAGAGTTTTGTGTCCCTGTGGACACCCCTTTAAAAATAAGTGTAACCTTGGGCAAGGCAGCTTTCTCTGACTTAAGACATTTATAAGAAGTAGATGTGAGCTGTCAGCAGTCAAAACTCCTGGCTGTGGGAATGAGTACCTCAATCCCAAAGGAGGACCACAGCTTCCAAAACATCCATAAAAAGCTAAACACCTGGCAGCTTGTTTGATGAAAGTCATATCTCATGTGAAATATCAGATGTTCACAAACCAACGCAGACTCTGATTGGCATCCTGGAATGATAATGTCCTGTGATGACACCCTTTCTTCTCATGCACTCTAGAGCAGACCTGGTCCAGGCCAGCTTCTCAATGCTTAGTGAAATTATTCTAATAATGTTCTGTCTTCCCACACCTCCTACACACTTCAGTGTGATTTCTTTTTCTGAAGTGCAAACCAATCATGCTAATCACTTAAGTAATAATTGCCAGTGAGATACCATTTCCTGGCCATTTAAGGCCCTCCACAATAGCATCACAGATTAGCTCCATATCTTTACCTCGAATAAGTTAAGCCCCGTCATGTCCTCTATGCAGCAGAGAAACCATGGTAGTCACCGTGCCCCCCTATACACAAATTTGCCTTTGGGACTTGCCGCATTTTGCATTTCCATTTCCCGGACACCATATTTCAGGTTTCAGATTCTATTTCCTCTCTCACGTCCCTTCCATTCTGCTACTGAACAATTCAGGTCAAAAGCCGTTAGACGAGGCCAAGCAAACAGGGTTCTGGTGGAGAGGAGCTATAGTAGTTGAAGGCGGGATATCAGAGGCCAAGCAGAGTAAGGAATTTCCCCCGGTGCAGGGAGGGACAGCCTGGCATGGAATATTGAACCAAAAAGGGTGAGGGAGATGTCCACATGGGAGGGCAGTGGCCCAGCACGAGGCATCAAAGAATCAGCCAGGTGAGGAGGTTACGTGTGTGTGTGTGTGTGTGTGTGTGTGTATGTGTGTGTGTGTGTAGGGGGCACTACCTAATGTGTGGTTTCTGAGCCTAAGTGAGAAGAAGCCTTCTGTTCAGGGAAGGAAGTCCACTGTGGAGCAGTTGGAGCCTACGCACAGACTTCCATGCGGGGAAGTCCCCCATGCGGGGTGTCAGAGCGCAGATAGAGCAAGAGAGACTCTACTGGAAGACCAGCTGTGCAGAATGTTGGAGCATGGGGAGGCGAGGCGAGGGTGGGGCAGTGCAGAGCTGAGTGTAAGAACCTGCTGCTGCTGCTGCTGCTGCTAAGTCACTTTAGTCGTGTCCGACTCTGTGCGACCCCATAGACGGCAGCCCACCCACCAGGCTCCACCGTCCCTGGGATTCTCCAGGCAAGAATACTGGAGTGGCTTGCCATTTCCTTCTCCGAGCCTGAGCAGTGTGTAAAGGAATTGTGCACAAGGGAGCTAGCCTGTTGTGGGACTGGACCAAATCAGAGAAGGGAAAGTTTCAGATTGGGGAGCACCTGGCTGGATATATTGAAACCTAAGCATTAATGGAGGCTTTAATTCAGGAGTCACCTCCACAGGGTTTCAGAGCCCAGAAGCGTTATGGAGAGAGCCATCCCGGGGCAGGGTGGCAGCCACGTACAGAGCATGTCACTGCCTGAGTGGGAGCAGCAGGTGGTGACAGCTCCAGAACTCCTGCAGGATGAGGGCATCAGTCCTGGGGGCCAGTCACAGTGGTGATGAGAAAGCGGTTACCTGCAGAGGGATAGACAAATTGAGTAAACACAGATAACGCACTTATCACCATCTGAGAAGGAAGTTACAAATAAGGAAATGAGAAAGTAATTACTCTTCTCATAGGTCTATGATGCATCTTGACACAACTTGATTCATACGCCAGTTTTCAAGTTCTAGTCATTTTGCTGTTTTTCAGCATCCCAGCTCCAGGAGTGGTGGAAATCAAGGAAAATAGAAAAGCTGCCTGAAATGGTGAACCCTAATTGAACTCACTCAACACTGATCCAGCTCCTCCAGTGTGTCTTCTGCATGCTAGAAAAAGCTAAAAATGGACATTTCCTAAACTCCCTTGCAGGTTTTCCTCATGGTTTAGAATCCACCCATATATGCTCAGGCTGGACTTCGGATCAGAACTAAGTTCTATGAGGAGATAAGCAGGGCATGCGGTGTCATTTGTTTATTTAATTAGCTGTGCTGGGTCCTAGCTGCAATAGACAGAATCTTCAATCTTTACTGGGACATGCATGATCTAGTTCACCAACCAAGGATGAAACCCAGGACCCCTGCATTGGAAGCTCAGAGTCTTAGCTCTTGGACCACCAGGGAAGTCCCTGCAGTGTCCTTTTGCTGGTGCAGGTCATGACAGAGGCTGTGTGCCGGAGGCAGCATCTGGACCTCATTTAGTGGCTTCAGGGTTCACCACCTCAGTCCCAGTAGAGCGAGCAGCTCCCTTGCACCCCCATGCTGGGTGTATTTGGGGAGCTGTCCCCGAATGCTCGGCCTTCACCCTCCTTCTTCAGCAATCCAAATGACTCTGTGAGCTCTTTATACTTGTTAATAAATCCCTTTCTCTTAGCCCTGATTCTGTTTTTAAGCACGCAGACAAGTCCTAACATTCTATAATCTCTGTGAATCTTACATTAGTCATTTTGCTGACATTTATAATTATGATAAAAGATTGTAAATGGAAGAAAGGAGATAAGAAATTGTGAATTTTTAAATTATCCTTTGCACTCATTTGATATTATTCCTCTCCTTGGTAAACATAAATATTTGGCAGGAAGTTCAGTTCAGTTCAGTTACACAGTTGTGTCTGACTCTTTTCAACCCCATGGACTACAGCACGCCAGGCTTGCCTGTCCATCTCCAGCTCCCAGATCTTCCTCAAATCCATGTCCGTTGAGTCGGTGATGCCATCCAACCATGTCATCCTCTGTCGTCCCCTTCTCCTCCTGCCTTCAATCTTTCCCAGCATCGGGGTCTTTTCCAATGAGTTAGTTCTTCAGACCAGGTGGCCAAAGGATTGGAGTTTCAGCTTCAGCATCAGTCCTTCCAATGAATATTCAGGACTAATTTCCTTTAGGATTGACTGCTTTGATCTCCTTGCAGTCCTCTCTCAAGAGTCTTCTCCAACACCACAGTTTGAAAGCATCAGTTCTTCAAACCATAGCTTTGACTAGACAGACCTTTGTTGGCAAGGTAATTCTGAAGGAAAAGGGAAATTTTAAATGTTTTTAAAATAATTTTATTGATTTATTTTTGGCTGTGCTAGATCTTCGTTGCTGCACAGGCTTTTCTCTAGTTGCCAAGAGTGGGGGCCGCTCTCCAATTGCAGTGGTCAAGCTTCTCATTGTGGTGGCTTCTCTTGTCTAAAGCACGGGCTCTAGAGCGTTCAGGCTTCTGTAGTTGTGGTGTGTGGGCTCAGCAATTGCAGTTCCCGGGCTCTAGAGTACAGGCTCAATAATTGTAGCACATGGGCTTAGTTGCTCCAAGGCATGTGGGATCTTCCCAGCCCAGGGATTGAACCTGTACCTCCTGCATTAGCAGGCAGATTCTTTACCACTGAGCCACCAGGAAAGCCCTACATTTTTTTTTTTTTCAAAGAGAAAGGTTTTCCAAAGGGCTTTACACTCTTCAAAAGTTTCACACACATGATTTCATATAATCCCCTAATAACCCTTCCTGAAAAATCTACTCCTGTATTGCCCCTCCCATCTTCCTTCTCCCCACTGGTCAGTCACTCTGTCGATCTGCTTCCTTTTGGCTTTTTTCACTAGTTTGTTGTATTTTTTAGATTCTACATATAAATGATATCATGCAGTATTTGTCTTTCTCTGTCTGACTTATTCCACTTGGCATAAAATTGAACATTGTAAAGCACTGTAGAATTTAAAGAATCTTTCATTCAATCAAAAAAAAAAAAAAAAGTAGGGGTTCCCTAGTGGCTCGGTAGTAAAGAATCCACCTGGGAATGCAGGAGATACAGGTTCAATCCCTGGTCTGGGAAAATTCCACACACCCTGGGACAACTAGGCCCATGCACCACAACTACTGAGTCTATGCATCAAAGACCAGGATCTGCAACTACAGAAGCCTACACACCACAGGGCCTGTGTTCTGCACCAAGAGAAGCCATTGCAATGAGAAGCCCACACACTACAACTCAAGAGGAGCCCCCACTCACCACAACTAGAGAAAAGACCATGCAGCAGTGAAGACCAAGCACAACCAAAAAAGTTAACTTAAATTTTTCAAAAGTAACCTTCACAGTAAGCAAATCAATAAATTTTTACAGACTGGAAAATATTTTTTTAAAAAGTAGAAGAAGAAGACCCAATCTACTTCTTTGAGGATATCATAAGACATGTACAAATTTTTTTAGCTTTCTTAAGAACACAGAAGCAGAAATTTTAAATAACAAAATTCAAAGAATGGAAGTGGCTGTAGATAGAAACAGACAACTCAGAAGGGAGACAAAGCAAGTTACAGCCAAGAACACCTTCCTCAAAAGAGACAGACAAATAAACCCCCGGGTTTATCCTGCGGATGATACCAAATGAAGATCTTCTTAGCCCATCTATTCAGTTGAGGGAATTCAAGTTTGGTTACCCATCTTCCCTTACCTTCAAATCATTGTGGGAGAAGGGCTCCCCATACCTATGTCTCCACCACTTTCAAGAAGCAAAAAAAAAAAAATCCCTCTTTTAAGCTAAGCACTATATTTAAAGACTTTGTAGGCAACATGAAAAAGAAAAAGAAACTTTTTTTTTTTTTTGCTTCTTCCAAACTTGTTTATATAACATTTTAAACAGCCACATTGTTTCTGCTCCAAGATATTTAAGCTGTGGTATAAACTATTTTTTTTTTAAGATAAAAAAGTTTGAAATGTAATTTTTCTATTTGGAGTGCCTACCATAAGTACTACAATTAAAAAGATTTTTCATATTCTGGAGTCCTTGCGTTTCTCATGGAAACCACTTGATGGGTGCATATCCAACTTTATTTTAACAGCACATATGGCACATAGATTATCCATCCCAGTTTTCTTGGGAAGTTCTTTGAAAGGAGCAGTAGGAAAGTTGTCAATCCCCAAATGGCCAATGAGTTTCATATGTAGCAAATTTGGCTAGCAAAAATACCAGCTTAACACTGGTATTCACCAACACTGGACCACAAGTGCCTGAGGATATTTTTTAAAGTTTACTAAACCAGAGGTTTGCTTTTGACCCTGATCTTTATACAGAGTTAACACTTGTTCATCAAATAAAGGAAGAGTCTTAATTTGAAGAAATTCATTTTTACAATTTTTTAAAATTTATTAATCAAGCAAATGTTTAATGCCCACTTTCTGCTAAGCACTGATCTCTACTCTTTGGAAGACGGAGTCTAGTAAGAGATACTCTAGTGAGTTATTCTAGTTACTGAACTAAGATAATTAAGTACCCATAATACCAAGATTAAAATTATGTGATGCAGTGTAATAGGAATTCCGAAGACTGAGAAGTTACTCATAGCTGGAAAGATCAGGATCAATGGAGGACAGAGCATTTAATCTGCATTTTGAGAGAAGGATAGTCTTTTTAGGTTAGTCCAGATGAAGGGAAGAAATGTCTGCAGAAAGAAAAAGCATAACCAGGTCTTGTTTGAAGATGGGGGTGGGTTGGTAAAAAGATAGCATTATCAGTTAAGATGTGTAGAAGGAAGATGGTGGAGGAGAAGGTGGATGTGGAGAAAAATCTCTCTCCACGGATGCATCAGGATTACACCTTCAGACACAGAAGCCGTCACAAAACACCAGCTGAGAACAAGAAGGAATCCCTTATCACCAGAAGGAAACGTACAGACCCATATAAAACTCAGCAGGACAAAGGAAGGAGAGGAAAGAAACAGGACTACATGTGCACCCAGGGGGTGGGGGAGCTGAAGCAGGGGTCAGATCCCCACATTGGGGCAATTGTTTGGGACAAAAGAGAAGCATTTGAGGCTACTGGAGAGTGCAGCAGCTGATCTGTGGAAGTCGGAATGGAATGAGAACCACACAGACAATCTTTGCCGCAGCTCTACATACCCAGAACAGGGACGCAAGTCCCCTGGAACATGCAATGGCTGGGAGCTGGAGCATAGGGATTGGAGAGAAATCCCAGGGTGAGGTCTGTTGTTGATTGCGGGGAGATGGCCTGAGGGGACACGGAGGAGGAGATTGCAGTGGGAAATGACTTTAAAGGAAAACCATGCAGCCGTGGAGGCAAGGCGATGCTGCTGAGTCACGCAGTGGGTGAAGCCATCACTGTAGCCTTTGTCTCCCTACACACCAGCGCCAATATAGAAAGACCCCAAGGAGGGTGGACCTTTAAGTCCCTGACACATTGAGAAATAGAGAAGGACTCCAGTGAGGGGGGTCCTTTAAGTACCTAAACACACCAAGCAACAGAGAAAGACCAGCCAAAGAGGACCTTTGGATGCCAGCTGCCAGAAGCTGATGGTACCATTGCTCCTGCCACTGAGGCAGCCGACGTTGGTGCACACTTGGCACCACCAGGGTCCCCACGCTCCAAGCAGCTGTGCCACCTCCATGCGCAGTCCTCACTGGGGCAGAGCTGCCAGAGACTAGACAAAACCCTAATAGCACCACATCTCCTGCGTCCCTTGGCCGTGGGCTCCCCCTGAATAGCTGGCACCGTCAGGGATCCTGCTCTCCACACCCAGACCCCACTGGGGCAGACCTAAGTCCTCCAGGGCAGCCTCAGGAGCAAGTTCCTGTGGACGATCCACATGCAGATGTGAAGATAAAACCACAGGTGAAATCCAGGGGCAGTGTGGTTAAGGAAGAGGATTGAAGACCTTCCTACCAGCTATACAAGCTTCAGATTAAATCCACATAATCAAGTAGGCAAACTCTGTCTATGGAATATATAAAAGGACATTGAGAGGTCCCACAAAAGAAAACACTCTAGCTCTGGCAGCTGTAGACATTGGAGGCAAGAACAAGCAGGAGTAGGACCAGATTAGAGTCTGAGCTGTCCCCACAGCAGGTCCAGAAACCAGCCAAGTATTGGAGGGCATCCTAGGGATGTGGAGGTGGACTGTGACTCAGTGAGCTGAGGTTTGAGAAAAACATTTATTATTATTCTTATGTTTTGATTTGCTCTGTAGTTGGTTCTAGATTTTTTTTCCTTCATTTTATTTCCTCTGTTGCTGTGACTGTTGGTTTCATTATTACTATTAACGATATTTAAGATTTTGAGAAGGCTTTTTTTCTTTTTAAGAATCACACTTTTTATTTCCTTAATATATGACTACCTCTACATTAGACTTTTGTGGTTGTGTGGGAATTTGTTTTTGGTTTTTTAATTTTTTTCTTTTTCTTTGATTTTCTTCTCTTTTGTTTGTTTGTTTTTCTGTTGTTCTTTTCCTGCTGTAGTTACTCTTTAAAATATATGAATCTTTTTTTATATACTTTTATTTAACTTTGCTTTTCTATTTTTTCTTTTCTTCTTTTTTTCACCATGTTTGCAGTTTGTTTTTTTTCTCTATTTTATTTTCCAGTTGGCACCCTACTTTGGTTTTGTTTTCTGGTTTGTGCTTTAGTCTGTTTTTAATTGGTTGATATCATTTTTGGTTTCCTTTGTTTGCTGGGTCACTCTCTTGTTTTCTTTTCTTTGGAGTGTTTTGATTTTGTTTGTGTACCTGTGTATGTGTATAGTCCATAGTTTCTGTTCTTATTTGTCTGGTTTTGTATTTACTGTTTGTCTGGGATTCATCTTTGTTTCTTATTGTGCTTTCGTGTATTTATTTTAATCCCCTTTAATGCCATAAAAACTACTTGTGGAATCTTGGTTCCCCAGCCAGAGAGCAGGCCTGAGCCTTTGGAGTGGGAGAGCTGAGTCCAGGACCCTAAACCACCAGAGAACTCCTAACCCCAGTGAATATTAATTAGTGAGAATTCCCATGAAGGCCTCCACCTGTATACAAGACCCAGCATCACCCAACTGCCAGCAAAATACAAAGTACAGGTGCCTCACCCAAACAACAAGCAAGACAAAAACCAAGTCCAATCATCAGCAGACAGGATTCCCACAGACACTCCAAAACATACCACCTCACCCAGCCTTGCACATCAGAGGGGGAAAAAAACTAACTTACCTCCTCCCACCAGAATGCAGGCACAAGTCACTCCCAACATAAAGCCTACACAAATCACTGGACCAACCTTCTCCACCAAGGGCTTAAACCGAAAGAAAGGTGGAAAGCTATTCTAAAACCAGGGAAAAGGTGACCGCAAATACAGTAGCTTAGAAAAAAATGAAAAGACATAGGTATTCCACAAATGAAGGAACAAGGTAGAAACTTACAAGGCCAAATAAAGGAAGAGGAAATAGGAAAACTACCTGAAAAACAATTCAGAATAATGATAGTAAAGATGATCCAAAGCCTCAAAAGCAGAATGGAGAAAGTGCAAGAATCAATGAACACATTTAATAAGGACCTAAAAGAAATAAAGAAGAAACAAACAGAGATGAACAACACAATTACTGAAATCAAAAATACTCTACAAGGAATCAATAGCAGAATAATGGAGGTGGAAGAATGGATAAGTGAGCTGGAAGATAGAATGGTGGAAATAAGTGAAGAGCAGAATAAAGGAAAGAGAATGAAAAGTATTGAGGATAGTCTCAGAGACCTCTGGTAAAATATTAAACACACCAACCTTCTAATTACAGTGGTCCCAGAAAAAGAGAAAAAGAAACGATTTGAGAAAATTTTTGAAGAGACTATAGCCAGAAACATCCCCAACAAAGGAAATGGTCAATCAAGTCCAAGAAGCACAGAGAGTCCCATACAGGTTAAACTCAAGGAGAAACATGCCAAGACACATATAATCAAACCAACAAAGATTAAACACATTAAAGAAAGACTATTAAAAACAGCAAGGGAAAAGCAACAAGTAACATACAAGGGAAATCCCATATGATTAACAGATGATCTTTCAGCAGAAACTCTATAGGCCAAAAGAAAATGGCAGGATATATTTAAAGTATTGAAAGGAAAAAATCTACAATCAAGATTACTCCACCCAGCAAGGATCTCATTCAAAATTGAGGAAGAAATCAAAAGCTTTACAGACAAGCAAAAGGTAAGAGAATTTAGCACCACTAAACCAGCTTTACAACAAATGTTAAAGGGACTTCTATAAACAGGAAACACAAGAGAAGGAAAAGACCTACAAAAACAAAGCCAAAACAATTAAGAAAGTGCCAAAAGGAACATCAGTTCAGTTCAGTTCAGTTCAGTTGCTCAGTCATGTCTGACTGTGCAACCCCATGAACCGCAGCACGCCAGGCCTCCCTGTCCATCACCAACTCCAGGAGTCTACCCAAACCCACGTCCATCTAGTCAGTGATGCCATCCAGCCATCTCATCCTCTGTTGTCCCCTTCTCCTCCTGTCCTCAATCTTTCCCAGGATCAGGGTCTTTTCAAATGAGTCAGCTTTTCACATCAGGTGGCCAAAGTATTAGAGTGTCAGCTTCAGCATCAGTCCTTCCAATGAACCCTCAGGACTGATCTCCCTTAGGATGGACTGGTTGGATCTCCTTGCAGTCCAAGGGACTCTCAAGAGTCTTCTCCAACACCACAGTTCAAAAGCATCAATTCTTCGGCACTCAGCTTTCTTTATAGTCCAATCTCACATCCATACATGACCCACTGGAAAAACAATAGCCTTGACTAGACAAACCTTTGTTGGCAAAATAATGTCTCTGCTTTTTAATATGCTGTCTAGGTTGGTCATAACTTTCCTTCGAAGGAGCAAGCATCTTTTAATTTCATGGCTGCAATCACCATCTGCAGTAATTTTGGAGCCCAGGAAAATAAAGTCAGCCACTCTTTCCACTGTTTCCCCATCTATTTGCCATGAAGTGATGGGACTGGATGCCATCTTAGTTTTCTGAATGTTGAGCTTTAAGCCAACTTTTTCACTCTCCTCTTTCACTTTCATCAAGAAGCTCTTTAGTTCTTTTTTACTTTATGTCATAAGGGTGGTGTCATCTGCATATCTGAGGTTATTGCTATTTCTCCTGGCAATCTTGATTCCAGCTTGTGCTTCCTCCAGCCCAGCATTTCTCATGATGTACTCTGCATATAAGTTAAATAAGCAGGGTGAAAATATACAGCTTTGACGTACATCAATGATTACTTTAAATGTAAGTGTATTACATGCTCCTATCAAAAGACACAGACTGACTGAATAGATACAAAAACTAGACACATATATATATTATCTGCAGGAGACCCACTTCAGATCTAGAAGCACATACAGACCAAAAGTTAGAGGGTAGAAAAGATATTCCATGCAAATGGAAATCATAAGAAACTGGAGTAGCAATTCTCATATCAATCAAAATAGACCTTAATATAAAGACTATTACAAGAGATAAGGAAGGACATTACATAATGATCAAGGGGTCAATCCAAGAAGAAGACATAACAGTTGTAAATATTTATGCACCCAACATAGGAGAACCTCAACACATAAGGCTCATACAAGGAGAAATTGACAATAACACAATAATAGTAGGGGACTTTAACACCCTACTTACACCAATGGACAGATCATTAAAACAGAAAATTAATAAGGAAACATAAGCCTTAAATGACACATCAGGCCAGATGAACCTAATTGATATCTTCAGGACATTCTGTCAAATGCAGAATAATACACTATCTTCTCTACTGTACATGGAACATTCTCCAGGATAGACCACATCTTGGGTCACAAATCAAGCCTTGGTAAATTTTAAAAAATTGAAATTGTATCAAGCATTTTTTCTGACCACAATGCTATGAGACTAGATATCAACTACAGGGGGGAAAAAACTGCAAAAAACACAAAAACATAGCAATTAACCAATATATTTCTAAATAAAGAACAGGTTACAGAAGAAATTAAAAGGGAAATAAAAAAAATTTATAGAAAAATGGTGCACACAGAAAAACATGACAACCTGAAACCTATGGGATGCAGCAAAAGCAGTTCTTAGAGGGAAGTTTATAGCAGTACAATCTTACTTCAAGAAACAAGAAAAACATTGAATTGACAACCTAAATTTATATCTAAAACTGGAAAAAGAAAAACAACAACAACAAAAAAACAGAATTAGTATAAGGAAAGAAGTCATAAAGATCAGAGCAGAAATAAACGGAAAATCGCATGAAGGAAACAATAGTAAATATCAGTAAAACTAAAAGTTGGTTCTTCGAGAGGATAAACCAAAATTGACAAACCATTAGCCAGACTTATCAAGAAAAAAAGGGAGAAAAATCAAATCAACAAAATTAGAAATGGAAAAGGAGAGGTTACAACAGACAATGCAGAAATACAAAGGATAGAGACTATTATGGGCAACTATATGTCAATAAAATGTATAACCTGGAAGAAATGGATAGATTCTTATAAAAGTTCAACCTTCTGTGCCTGAACCAGGAAGAAAAATAAATTATTAGCAAGCCAATTACAAGCACTGAAATAGAAACAGTAACGAAAAATCTCCCAAGAAACAAAAGCCCCGAGCCAGATGGCTTCACAGGTGAATTCTATCAAACATTTAGAGATGAGTTAATGCCTATATTTCTGAAACTCTTTCAAAAACTTGCAGAGGAAGGAACACTATCACACTCATTCTACAAGGCAACCATCACCCTGATGATGGCAAAGCCAAACAAAGGCATCACACAAAAAAAGAAAATTACAGGCCAATATCACTGATGAACATAGATGCAAAAATCCTTAACAAAGTTCTACCAAAAAGAATTCAACAACACATTAAGAAGATCATACACCATGATCAAGTCAGGTTTATCCCAGGGATGCAAGGATGCTTCAATATATGCAAATAAATCAATGTGATGCACCATATTAACAAACTAAAAGATAAAAACCACATAATATTCTCAATAGACAAAAAAAAGCTTTTGACAAAATTCAGTACCCATTTATAAAAACTCTTCAAATAATGGGCACAGAAGGGACCTATCTCAACATAATAAAGGCCATACATGATAAACCCACAGCAAACATTATTCTAAATGGTGAAAAACTGAAAGCATTTCCTTTAAGATCAGGAACAAGACAAGCGTGCCCACTCTTGCCAGTATTATTCAACATATTTTAGAAGTCCTTATTACGGCAATCAGAGAAGAAAAAGTAATTAAAGAAATCCAGAATGGAAAAGAAGTAAAACTCTCACTGTTTGCAGATGACATTATACTATACATAAAAAACTGTAATGATATTATCAGAAAATTACTAAAGCTAATCAATGAATTTAGTAAAGCCACAGGACACAAAATCAGTACACAGAAATCACTTGCATTCCAAAAAATCAGAAAGAGAAATTAAGGAATCAGTCCTATTTACCATTACAGCAAAAAGAATTTTAAAAACCTAGGAATAAATATACCAAAAGAGACAAAAGAGCTATATGCAGAAAACTGTAAAACACTAATGAAAGAAATCAGAGACAATATAAATAGATGGAGAGATATTCAATGTTCCTGCACTGGAAAAATCGATATTGTGAAAATGACTATCCTACCAAATGTAATCTACAGATTCAGTGCAATCTCTACCAAATTACCAATGGCATTTTTCACAGAACTAGAAGAAAAAATTTCACAGTTTGTATGGAAACACAAAAGTCCCCGAATATTCAAAATGATCTTGAGAAAGAAGAATTGAGCTGGAGGAATCAACCTTTCTGACTTCAAACCATCTACAAAGCTACAATCACCAGACAGCATGATACTGGCACAAAAACAGAAATATAGACCAATGGAATAATATAGAAAGCCCGGCGTTAAACTCACACACCCGTGGGCACCTTATCTTCAACGAAGGAGGTAAGAATATACAATGGAACAAAGATTATCTCTTCAATAAGGGATGCTGGGAAAACTAGACAATTACAAAGTAAAAGAATTAAAACACTTCCTAACACCATATGCAAAGATTGAACACCCAAATGTAAGACCAGAAACTATAAAACTCTTAGAGGAAGACATAAGCAGAGCACTCTATGACATAAATCAAAGCAATATACACTATGACCTACTTCCTAGAGTAATGGAAATAAAAACAAAAATACACAAGTGGGACTTAATTAAACTTAAAAGATTTTGTACAGCAAAGGAAACGATAAACAAGGTGAAACAACAGTCCTCAGAATGGAAGAAAATAATAGCAAATGAAACAACTGACAAAGAGTTAATTTCCAAAATGTATAAAATAAGCAGCTCATACAACTCAATACCAGAAAAACAAGCAACCCAATCAAAAAGTGGGCAAGAGACCTGAACAGACATTTCTCAATAAAAGACAGGCAAATAGCTAATAAACATATGAAAAGATGCTCAACATCACTCACTATTAGAGAAATGCAAATCAAAACTTCAGTGAGGTAGTTTTGACTGTCATCTGTCTGACTATCACCTAACACTAGTCAGAATGGCCATCATCAAAAAATCTCCAAACAGTAAATGCTGGAGAGGATGTGGAGAAAAGGGAATCCTTTTGCACTGTTGGCGGGAATGGAAATTGATACAGCCACTATGCAAGACAGTATGGGGACTCCTTATAAAACTATCATATGACCCAACAATCTCACTCCTGGGCATATACCCTGAGAAAACCATAATTGAAAAAGACACATATACCCCAGTGTTCATTGCAGTGCTATTTACAATAGCAAGGACACGGAAGCAACCTAGATGTCCGTTGGCAGATGAGTGGATAAAGAAGCTGTGGTCCGTATACACAGCAGAATCCTGTGCTGTGCTGGGCTGTATTGTTCCGATTCTTCACAACCCCATGGACTGTAGCCCACCAGGCTCCTCTGTCTGTGGGGATTCTCCAGGCAAGAATACTGGAGTGGGTTGCCATGACCCCCTCCAGGGGATCTTCCAGACCCAGGGAACAAATCCAGGTCTCCTGAACTGCAGGCAGATTCTTTACCAGCTGAGCTACCAGGGAAGCCCACGATGCAATACTCTTCAGCCATAAAAAGGAAGGGGTGTGAGTCAGTCCTAATGAGGTGGATGAACCTAGAGCAGCCTATTAGACAGAGTCAGGAAGACAAAAACAAATATCCGATATTAACACACATATGTGGAATCTAGAAAGATGGTACCGATGAACCTATTTGCACAGACATGAGAACAGACTTAGGGACATGGGGTGGGGGGAAGGAGAGTGTGGGACAGATGGAGAGAGTGGCGTGGAAACATATAATATCATGTGTAAAGTAGATAGCCAGTAGGAATTTGCTCTACGACTCAGGGAACTCAAACTGGGGATCAGTGACAACCTACAGGAGTGGGATGGGGTGGGATGGGGTGGGAGGTGGGGGGAAGGTTCTAGAGGGAGGGGACATATACCTATGGCTGATTCATGTTGTTGTATGGCAGAAAGCAATACAATATTGTAAAGCAATTATTCTTCAATTAAAATTAAGTATATTTTTAAAAAACGTGTAGAAGAGCAAACATGTGTTTTTTAAGGCACGATCCTTTGATTACCTTCTTTACCTGTTTCATAGGATTAGTATTGTGTTTTAATCATGTAAAACCTAATAATGCTTTCTCCAGAGTATTGTCATCATACTCTTAACAAGTAGTATGACTACATGATATAGTAAACTTAATGTTTAGACACTTCTCATGGAGAACATGCTTGGAGAAACAACAGTTGTCCTGAGCTCTACTAGTACCAGCCTCCATCCAAGGGAACAGAAGCATAGAGTAGTGAATGTACAGAGTACCTGCTAAGCATGGAAAAAACTTAATGTCAGTGTTCTGAGTCCTGAGAGTATGAAGGGAGAGAGCAGAAAGTAAAGCTGGCTGAGCTAAGTAAGATCCAACATGTAGAAGGCTTTAGGTTAATGCTGTCCACCATCTGTTTTTGTAAAAGACTTATTGGACAGTCATGCCCAATTGTTTACATATTGTTTGTGGCTACTTTCGTGCTACAATAGTATACCTGAGTAGTTAAGACAGAAAACATATGGCCTATAAGCCTGAAATATTTACTGGACTTTTATGAAAAAAAAGTCCAACCTTTGTTTTAAAAAACTTTTAATGTATGAACTTTTCAGTAGATAAACTGTAGATAATAGTAACTTTTAAACACCACAGGAGTTCAAACAAACCTTTGCATTTAGAAGGATAACCAGGTTTCTTTGGCAAGACAAATTAGAGGGGAAATGCACAAAAGAGCTGAGAACACTTACAACTGTTTTCAAAAGAGATAAAATCTGGTATTCTTTTCTTGCTTTTTATCTTGTATTTGATGAAATACCAAAGCCTAGACTGATTCAAAGCTGCAAAGTTGGCAGTAAAATCAGAAGAATGACACTGTTAAGGACGACAAGGTATGAGACTTTCTTGGTGGTCCAGTGGTTAGGACTTAACCTTCCATTTCAGAGGGTGTGGGTTCGATCCCTAGTCAAGGAGCTGAGATCCTACATGCCTCGTGGCCAATATTGTGAAACATAAAACAGAAGCATTATTGTAAAAAGTTTAATAAAAGCTTTAAAAATGGTCCACATTAAAAAAAATTCTTAAAACAAAAAAACAAACAAAAAAAGAGTGGGAAGGTATAGAAATTTCTACGTGTTAGAGAAACACATGTAGTCAGGATGTAAGCTTTGCCTGGAAAGAAGCTTGGGAGTGAGCAGTGCTGTGGCTGAGATGGCTCTGAGGAAACAACACATGGTAAATCTCATTGCTGGAATTCAGTCCTGAAAAGTCTCCATGGTAGGTAGTGAGCCTGCCATTTCTAAACCAAAGTCTTCGATTCCATCCATAGGGTTCACCCCAAGGAAGAAGTAAATTTGATTAGAGTAACAGATCCCGAGGTGAACTAAGGAAAGACAAAAAGAAGTACCATTAAGCTATAGTGTCTCATAGCAACTCCAGAGCAGACTGTAATGGCAGTTAGGGATGGGACGAGAGTCTGAACTTGAAGATCCAGGTTCCAATTTCACATTTCCAGAAAGAAAGGTTTTGTTGCATTGATGTCGTTTGGTCCAGATGTCCACCCTTGACTGAAATCAAATGCAGAGGCAGGAACCTGTATCTGACATGTGGCAGACAGGGCCCCACCCTGGTGGTGAGAGGACATTTTCTAGAGATGACATACCAAGAAGATACCTTAAAAGGTGTTGTCTGCAAGAAGAGGAGCCCCCCTTTTATAAAGAGAGTCATCAAGGGAGCAAGATTCACTTCACAAAAATCCTACTTAAAGGCAAGTTCTTTGAGAGACTTCAGTTCCAGAGTACAGTGTCTGTATTGTTTATACCGATCATCTCTTTTCTGTCCAAAAGATTTTTCTCTCACACGAAGCTCAATTAAACAAAGAAAAGGCTGAAAATGACTTTTATAAATTAATTTTCAAACAATTACAGTCAACATTTTGATTGATAATCTAACCAACTATTAAAAAGAAATAAAATGCTGTGCATGGTTCAACCAACAAGCTTCTGTTTTTGAAACTCTGACCTTGACAAATTTGCATTTTAAAGACACTCATTAACGATTTCCCTTCTGTGGCACTAATACTGAATATAAACCAAGGGAGCCTGGGTAGGCACAAACATCAATATGTAAAAGATATCGCAGATAAATTCATTGCACCTTGAGGTGATTAGTTTAAAGCTCATTGAATTTCTAGTCTTTGAATTAATGCCTTTTTTGTTCATACATGATATAGTACAAGAAGAATCATGTGGCAGTCAAAAAAATAACCTAACAAAGTTGATATCTTCACCATTCATCATATCCTTGACACTTCTAACAAAATGGTTTTCCACCCTGAATTGACAGTCAAAACAGGAACTTCACTTAGAATTTTAAACTGCATTCATGTTAGATGGTATCAAAACACAATACCAAACTCATGAGATCAAACAAATAATTTCTCTTTTCCCTGATGCAGACTTAAGAAGTATATCATCCCTTTTAACTAGTAATTTTTCTTACAAGAGTATCTTGTAAGAGGTAAAGTGCATTGACATTCTTCATACATTACTTTACGCTGGGATTTAAAGTGAAAGCTAGTTCCATAGGGAAACAAGAAAATAGCATTTCTGAGTCTCCTTGCTGTGGCTTACTAAGAAAGTTAACGGTGCAAACTCAAAGTGTGCACATGAGTATAAAATAAATTTCTAAAGAAACATGACAAAATATTTGCAATCACCCTTTTGTTAAAATCTGTGGGCTATTCCGTTTCCAGCATATGGAGGGATGGACCTTTTGATTGTGTCTGCATTATCGACTTTCTCTTTAATCAGACCTCCACTAGCAAAACACATAGCTAATACTCTTGAGCCTGATGATTCAGGTAAAAGGTTTGATTATTTTTTGGTATTTTTCCTTTCTTGCTCTGTTCACCCACCTCTAATTTATTTCTCACTGATTCGAACTTGCTGACTCAATTGACCCCACATTTATACACAGATAGCTCTGAAACATTTGTCCATGAATGATATATGTGTATTAATCACCTTCCATATATTAACCTTAAGATTTATCTCAGGTAAGGAAGGTCTTCCTTTCCTTTTACCTGTGCCTTTAACGTCTACATCCCCCAGAGTAAACATTCATTTCTTCCAAACTTCCTTCTCTGTAGGGCTCTGTAGGGAGTTTTTATGTAAATGATGTCATCTGACAATGAATTTCTGGAAAAGGTACTGTATCTTTTGGATGAGAAAATTGATGCATAGAGAGCTGAGAGGTAGCTAGTATACTGAAGGGCAGAGACTTAAGGGCTGATATTTTGATGGATGTCCTGTATACTTTTCTTTCCACAATACCTTGGCCCTTCTGCAGGGTCTTCCCATCAAGGGGCAGAGCTTTTGTCAGGCAACTTTCTCTGCACAGCTCTAGATGTAACTGCTTCCTGATCTATTCCTGCCTTCTCCTTTATAAATCACCTCTCCATTAGATTATCCAATTGGAATGTTTTTAGTCTATTTCTTGCTGGGAACCTGATTGATATGGCTCACCCCTAAAGAGAACTCTCCAAGTCCCAACCCCCCTCCCATTTCTACCAGGTCCATCTCAACTACTCTCACTTGCTCCCTTTAAAGTACCCCTTGCTGCAATTCTTGTTCAAAACAAACAAGTTCTCCAGGCTTTCTTCATAAAGACAAAATAATCTGGTAAAAAAAATTCACACTAATATATGCAGCACTAATAAATATTTAATGTATTACCTTTCCTTCTACCCTGTCTCTAAGCTGACCAACAATATTTGCATATTTGCATTAACCTCAAAGAATAAATATCTAATGGCAGAATGCCAGCCATCTGTTGCAGGTGGCTTAGGGTCAGATTTTTTTTAAAACCACGTAGGCTCAAAGGACCACAGTTAAGTGGAGGGACTATCGGTTAAGGCTGAGTTTCAAAGTTGTTTTTGTAGCATCTAACTCATTCTCTCCCTGCATTGAGTTCGGTTGGTGATAAAAGCATCTAATAGATATAAATTGGTAAGTAATACATTAATATTAAACAGGAGCAAAAGAATGTGCTTTAGATGGAAAGTTCCAGGGGCCTTTCTATATATAGGATGACTATGTATGATCGCCAACTCTTATCACATGGGCAGTTGGCTCAATCAAAAACAGTTTTTTTTTTCAATGAGATAATATAGTCAAATAATTTTCAATGGACATAGTCTTTGTAATTCCGTGTAATTATTCTTTTCCTATTGAATATGGATAAAAGAAGTCTTTTGTGCATTTCAGCTAAATAAAATATAAATTAAAAATATATAACTAAAAATTTCCTATGGAATTAAAAAAAAACAGACACATTAGAGAGGATGGAAGGTTGAATGGTCTGTACATTATCAAATAATCGCCCAAATAAAAATATGCTTCCAGACATGTACAGATGGCTGTTTTATAATCACTGAAACTTTAAAAATGATGAAATATGGCTGGCCTTTAGGTTTCCTGGATGAAGTCTATTATAGGATGATTTACCATCTGAGGATCCAGAGGATGTATAACAAGTGTTATCACTAAAATAATGTTGGATGAAGTCTTGAGCCGAGCAGAAGTAAGAAAGCAGCCTGGGGCCTTGGGAACCTTCTGTCTGGCCTGTGGCACCATTATCAGCCACAGTATCTAGTCTGTACAGAAACCTTATTTTAATTTCACTTGGGATCCGTATGTTTCTGCTGACCTTTCCTTGCAAAGATGACTTTTTTCCCACATTTTGCTATTTTCTGCTTTCCAAGCATGTGGGTATTTTTTAAAATTCTTTTGGTTTTGTTGAAGTGACATTTCACTAGCTAAGACAAACAAAGCTTCTAACATAAGGGTAGTGATTAAAAGAGTTTGATAGCATCTTAAATGTACACATAATATAAAGAAGAACACAGACTGTGCGTTCTATACTCTGACACTAGCACCTATGCTTCTAAGGCCATATTTGTTTAATCCAATAATCATCTTCAGCTTCATTCTTATCAAAATGAACTCGAGTTCATTTTCATTAACTGTTGGGTTTTCTTGTAAGGCACTCGTAAGGATGTTAGAAAACCATATGGATACATTACTCATTCTTAATCTATGCACAAACTGGGCTTTCTAATTGTCATTTAATATGTGATACTCATCAAGAAGGCATGACTGGAATGTGGCTTGATATAAGAGAAGGCTTCAACTTAACCAACTGTACGGAAAGATCGCTGAAGAATAAGTGTCACCAGATGGTCTGCATGCAGTCAAAGAACACAATTCTGTCACTGTAGTTTCAGCATCACCCAGAGATGAAGGTACTTGGCCAGCTGACATGGACATTCTGGTTGCTTGGCAAATATTGCCTTACCGTGTGTTGGGGGACATCAAGTGTCATCATTTGATGATATCAGCCATGAAAATCATCCCATATCTGTGCTGTGACTGCATTTCTACAGACTAATTTGAATTTCCATGGAAATGTTTTTTTACAAGGGAGAGAATATGCATACTGGGTGATATCAGTACATTAATTCACTTGGCAGTTGTTCTTTCCACTGAAAATTAATAAATGGTCACATTGAGGCACTTATAATAAAATTATTGTCTCTAACTTTGCTTCTATAACTATGCTAGTGTTTAAGCAACTCCTATAGTTTCCTTCCTATTTCTCACCTCCTAACAAAACCAACTGTAACATGTTATCTTACCTCTTCTATAGGGTAACTATGAAAATTCTAAGTGAAAGAATATAAATTAAAATACTTTTGAATCCCTAGGTTGGGAAGACCCCCGGAGAAGGGAATGGCAACCAACTCCAGTATTCTTGCCTGGGAAATCCCATGCACAGAGGAGCCTGGCGGGCTATAGTCCATGGGGCCACAAAAGAGTGGGACATGACTTAGCAACTAAGTAACAATAACAACTTTTGTTAAATACAACAACTATGTGATTTTATAATTGAAATGAGTACCTTGCCCATTGTAGGTACTTATCAAATCCTTTGTATGCCACTTAGTTCCACAAAAGGAATTAAGGTAAGTCAACCAAAGATTAGTTAGGAAAGTTCTCTCTCTTCTTTCCTACAATTGGCACTGTTTGTTTTAATCTGCCCCTTTTAATTTAAACATAAAAGAAAAATACAATTGTCTTTACTGTGTCTACCCTTCGCTCAACTCCCCTTTTCTATATACTTCATGTGTGTGTGTAGGTATGAGAACCAAACATTTATTCCTCTCCTTACTCTGGATTGATTTTTCTTCCCATCTTTGAAAGGCATTGTCATAATAGTATTTGTTAAGCTTTACTGAATACTATATGTGATGAGTGCTCTGTCGCTTCAATTGTGTCTGTCTCTTTTTGGCCCCTGGACTGTAGCTGCCAAGGTCCTCTGTCCATGGGATTCTCCAGGCAGGAATACTGGAGTGGGTTGCCATGCCCTCCTCCCGGGGATCTTCCCAAATCAGGGATAGAACCCATCTCTCCTGCACTGGAAGAAGATTCTTTATTGCTGAGCCATTTGGGAAGCCCATTGAATACTACAATAAGTATTTAAATATATTATCTCATTTAATATTAAAAATAATTCTAAGATACAAATATTTTTTATTGATTGCTCACTGTATGCTTTCATGGCCCTAATTTTTGATTTATCAAAGAGAGAACTGAAGTTCATAAAATTTAAGCAACGTGGCCAAGGTCATGGAACTCATGGACAGAGAAGTTGAAATATGAATCCAGATATGTTTAACTCCACTGATTTCTCTTTTTTTAATTCATTTTTAAATTGAAATATAGCAATCTATAATGTTATACTAGTTTCAGGTATTCAGCACAGAGGTTCAATATTCTTATAATGTTCCATTAAAAGTTATTAAGAAAATGTCTATAATTCCTTGCGCTATATAATATACCATTGTTGCTTATCTATTTTATGCATAGCAGTTTGTATCTCTTAATCCTTTACCTCTCATTTGCCCCTCTCCCTACTGTTTCCCCATTTAGTAATCACTAGTTTATTTTCCATATCTGTTAATCTGTTTTGCACATACATTCATTTGTATTATTTTTTTAGATTCTACATATAAGTGATATCATACAGTATTTGTCTTTCTCTGACTTATATCACTAAGCATAATATTCTCTAGGTCCATACAGATTGTATCTATTTTTTATTTTTATCATTGTGAAGTAATATATTTCTCATTTTCTTATTCCACTCCTAATTCTTGCTAAGAAGAGGAAAATGGATAAATTCACTTTCAAATACTTTTAGCAGCAGATTCTGGTACAGTCTATATTTCCAATACTCTGTAATAACAAATAACAGACTTATTTTGTTATGTTCTGATTTATCACAAATGACTACATGCTATAAAAGAGGAGTCTTAACTCCTTTATACCACTGCCTTGCATGTAGCCATTTCCCTCCTTGCCCCCATCTTTACAAAAGAGCTATAATATCTGTAGGTCTTTTTTCATAGGCTATGTTTTTGCAAGGAACCCTACAATCTACTGCCCAAGGAATATAAATTTAGCTTCCAGTATTCTAGATGTTAAGAACCCCATGGAAAAGTGTTCTGAGGGTCTCATTTTTCGTAATGCAGGCTTTCACATTTTCCCCATCTTTATTATGGTATCAGCTCTCCATATCCACTATTTGAAATATTTTTTTGGTATGAACTGCTTTAAGGTCTTTATTGAATTTGTTACAATATTGTTTCTGTTTCATGTTTTAGTTTTTTGGCTGAGTCTTGTGGGGTCTTAGCTCCTCAAGCAAGAATTGACCCTGTACTCTAATGCATTGGAAGGCTAAATCTTTTAACCACTGGATCACTCGGGAAATTCCTTCATTCTCAACTGTGTCTGGAATCTCTATGAGCAAAACATCCTTGGTTCAACCAGCTAACCTGCGGGCTACTGCTTGGGGAGGGGATGGAATGGGGGAATGGGAGCCCCTCATAACACAGCACACTGACCCAGTCTCCGGGTTTGAGCCCCACCCTGCATTCTCACCTTCGGAAGCACCTGGGGGTTTCAGTGCCGGAACATTTCCAGGGTTCAGCAGATTGAATTAGCTTATTGGTAGGCTTAGGTTTCAGCTTTCCTAGATCTGCTAAGTCCCTTACCATTTATCCATCTGCTTGGCAGCCTCCAAAATTATCTGTTGTTCCAAAAATGTACTGGAATGTTAAGTGAGTAATTGAGAGGTGAGGTCTTATACATGCCAGATCAACCAACGAGAACACACTTACCCACAGTGTTCTCAGTATCCTGGCCTTTTCTAAAGCAATTTAGGGAATGAGAATGTTGGTTGACAGAAGTAACTATAGATTATACAATTTCCACTTAAGTCTATGATTAAATAACCTTATGTGAAAATTGCTTGTAAGAACATACTCCCATCACAATGTCACATAAACTCTTAGCTTGTCTGCTTGCAGACATCCCTCTCCCTGGACCATCTATGATACTTGTCAGTAAATCCCCAGTGCAGCCTGTGCCTAGCCACAAATTAGTGCTTCAATAAATGTTTGTTGCAACAATGAACCAAAGACCTGTGTTAGGATAGATAACACAGAGAGAATTTTAGTTCAGCCCAGCAAAAAAGTTTTAAGGCTTATCGTCATTGTTATTTTCAAATGGATTTATTTTGCATCAATATCTGATTCATGATTATAGAGAACAGCAGTGAAATCCTCGTGAGAAATATCCTCATATTTCCTTGTTTACAAGTATAGCACAAATAAGAATCCTTCTTAAAGCATTCAATCTAATGTCTACTTTGGATAGAAACTGGAAATTTAAGAGGAAAATATGTAAATTGTACATATGTTTCACATTTGAATCTCATCCCAAAATCAAGATGTTTAAGAAATTTAATATTATTTCTGTTGTTCTAGCTACTAAATTCCTACTGGGGTAGAAAGTAATTAAACAATCTCAGTCAATTTTTGTGACTCCTCATTCCCTTTGCAGGGTACATCTACAATCCAAAGGACATCTTCAGTACCAAGGTATTTATACAAGCAGAAATAGTGGAGGATGGACAGATAGAATCTCATCCTAAGTGTCATGCCCCCATGGCACGCATCAACAAGCTTCACTCTGCAAAGGGGAAGGGGGTGGAAGATGAGCTTAAGAGGAAGGACAGTGGAAATGGAAAATGCCAGAAAATTTTTGATTAATATCTCAAAAATATTATTCCATCTTTCCCAGTTGGAATCCCATGGGGTTGATCTACTTCAGTTTTTATTTGATCATGTCCTTACCCAAAGCTCTTTCTGGTTCTTATCCTTCCACAAGCTGTCTGCATTCCCCCCATCCCCACATTCCCCAGTGGCTTACTTTGCCTGGCCCAAGCTGTTTGTTTATGTCTCACAGCTGTCCTGCTGCCAGTAGGGTGGGATGACCACGCTAAGCCAGGCTATCCGGATACTGTCATGCTGGCAGGAAGAGAGGTTTGCAACAATAACACATTGCGCCTTCCTCACATTCCGGACACTCCCAGGAACCATGTGGGGCCCACTTACATAAAACTGGCTCTCTGCTTCATTCATCTGGCAGCCAAGACCCATAAACTAAATCTGGTTTCCAGCAACAGCAGTGGTAACATCAGTATCAAAATTAGTTTGCTCCATTCCACAAATGTAAAATTTTGTTTTTTATTTGCTTTGACAAGTACTCCTGCAAGCAGTATTTCTGGAGACCACCTCCAACCATGTTTTGTACCAAGAACTTGACTTTTATGAATCATAACAATAATAGCAACTGACATACAGTTCTAAGCTTAGGTTAAATGTTTTGCATGAACTATCTCACTAAATCCTCATCACAATCTCATCTACATTTTACAGATAAAGAAATAGAATCATAGAGGGTAGTTACACTACTTGCCTAAAGTCATATAGATACAAAGTCCAGAATTAATTAAGAGTTTTATCAGAATCTGAACTTTATCTTCTTTGACAAACCAAAGTGATGTAAGAATGTGTAAGTAATCTCAAACTACAGATACAGATAACACCAGAAAATTAGATATCATGAGGAAAGGAGAAATTTAGACTTATCTTAACTGTTCTAGGTTAAAATATTTATTTCTCAATTAAAATGCTCACACAGATATATAGTTAACACCAAAATGTATCCTGAAGAAAGCAACAGTGAATAGGTCCATTTTTTCAAATTTGGAGACACTTTATAACATCACAACAATGAACCCACTAACCAGAGAACAGAAACTGAACCAAAATAAATGAACAAAAAAAACTGTTAGTTTATTTCCACTCTTCTTCTTTTATGATTTTCTTCTGGTACTTGGATATAAAATACTATGGAAATGTACATTTATTTATCCTTCTGTCATAACAGGAGCTAGTAGAACCACCACTAAACCAGGAATAAGACTACATTTAATGCAAACTCAACCACTAATCAGCTATGAAAATTTAGATGAGTTGCCTGATCTCTCTACCTTAGAGAAACACTCTGCAGAATAAGGAGGCTGGTCTGAATGAACTCTCAGATTATTTCCAGCTTGAACATTCTATTATATCAGTTATTTAGCTCATGCTATAAAAATTCCTTTTCTGAGTTAGCAGGCCCAGACGGAGGACTTGAAGAAGAGAAATATAACATGAAATTAAAAATAATTAAGGATCTCTCATTACAAATCAAGCCCAAAGTTCCATATTTCTAAAAGGTTGGTGTTGTTCAGTTGCAAAGTCGTGTCCAACTCTTTGCAGCACCATAGACTGCAGCACGCCAGGCTTCTCTGTCCTTCACTACCTCCCAAAGTTTACTCAAACTCATGTCCATTGAGTTGGTAATGCCATCCAACCATCTCATACTCTGTCACTCCCTTCTCCAGAAAAAAATTTAATTGCTCCCTTCTCCTCCTTCCCTCAATCTTTCCCAGCATCAGGGTCTTTTCCAATGAGTCAGATCTTTGCATCAGGTGGCCAAAGTACTGGAGCTTCAGCTTCAGCATCAGTCCTTCCAATGAATATTCAGGACTGATTTTCTTTAGGATTGACTGGCTTGATCTCCTTGCTGTTCAAGGGACTCCCAGGAGTCTTCTCCAGCACCACAGTTCAAAAGCATCAGTTCTTTGGCACTCAACCTTCTTTATGATCCAACTCTCACAACCATACATGACTGCTGGAAAAACCATAGCTTTGACTCTATGAACCTTTCTCAGCAAAGTGATGTCTCTGTTTTTTAATACCCTGTCCAGGCTTTGATCTTAGTGCTACTTATTTTCTGTTTTCAACTTAAACATAATTTACTCCAAGAAGTTCTCCGTAACTCCCTCTGGAGGAAGATAAATGCACCCTCTGTGTACTTTAGTCCTCTATGCATTTCCTAATACAGACTTTTTATAATTCTTTGTAATGACTTATCAATTGACTCTTCTCCAAATGTCATAAGCTTGAACTAGGAATCTCTTTTTCTCACAAGCACCTACAAGAGTTGCTGGCATATGACAGTTGCTCAATAAATGCCAACTAAAACTTCCTCTCGTCCAACTTCCTTACTTTACAGACAAGAAACTGGAGCTCCTGAATATGAACATTCTTCCAGGAAAGACCCCATTTCCCCCTCAACACTGTTACTCAAACTTAATATAATAAACTATATATTATCAGAATAATTATGAGTAGAGATAGAGATGATTATAACTATATTATGGAATACAAATAAGACATACATGGAATTTTTAAAAGTCTTGCCATAGATAATACAAGCAGAAAAAGATTCAATTGCTAGCTGATAGTGAGATTAGATATGATCAAAAAAGCTTTGAAAATTCCTTAGCTGTTAAATCAGATCATAATCACGACCAGTTAAAGACAATATAGGTGTTTAATCCAGGACTCAACAAGAAATGAGGAAAAATCCAGAGTTATCGGACTTAGGAGGGAAGAGAACATTTAAAGCTTTAAGCATGTCATTGATAGAAGGATAAAAATGATTTGTAAACACACACACACTACCACACACACAGTTACCACCACCATACATATGTGAGGGTTTTTAAGGTTTCAAAAATATCAGGTACAGGTGTTCATGTACATCATACAAAAACATTCTGTCTAGTTAAACTCTACAGTGATAAAAAAAATTGAATGAGTGATCAATACAAGATAACTATGAATCAAACAGTGGACACATGATTTTATTCCTAAATCTGATTAAGTTGACTAAATCTGATTCAGTGGATCATTTTGAGTATTTATACTCCCAGAATCTTCTGCAGGCAAAATTAAAGCACCCCATGGTCCCATCTATTGACGGGGAGCTGTGATCAGTGCATCTGGAAAACTAAAGGGAGGACAAGTATGGGGTGAGGGGTGATGAGAGTAAGACAGATACTAGGAGAAAAGAGAGTAAAAGAGCAGAAATGTGTTCTCAGCAGGACTGAGGGCATCAAACAGCCTACTTCTCATCCTTTATCTCGTGTTTTTTGGTGCTGCAGAAGTTATCTGGGATCCATGAGGAAACAAGCAATGGAATAAAAACAATGCTCTAAGAATAACCGAAGGGAAAGAGGAAAATGCCTGCTTAGTATTACTTGAAAAGATTTTTATGGTTCAATGTGATCTAATAGAACAGAACAATTCATTGAAAAAAGTTATTTATGCTCTGTATTTAAAGTATGCAAAGCTCACTAAAAAGTTTATTAAATAAAATAAGCAACTAACAAAAGCACCCCATTCACAATCTAGCATTCATATACACACAGCTAACCACACAACTGATGACTAGTAATACCTCATAATTTATATATTACCGTAAGTTGTAGCTGAGGATATGATTGAAGGAGATTTCTTGCCTCTTTCTGCTTAGAATCTTTTTCTTTTCCTATTTGCAAATAGTTGAAAAGTAGCCTCTTTATAATGATGTTGTAAGGAAAAGTGAACACTTATTTCCCTGTGCAAACTCTCTAATTATTTTATTATAAAAATGTATCCTAAACCACCCTCCAATGTACAAATCCCATACTCACTGGAATGTGTCAGCAAGAGTCTGCATGGGAATCAAGGAGTTCATATTTAAATAAAACAAATATGCCTTACACTCTGAAGGAATGTTTTTTGTAAATATTTAGGACATTATAGAATATTTTGTTGCAATTTGTATGCTATTACTAAAAATAGGACACAGGCACACTGATGGACAAAACAATGCTTTGAAAATAAAGGAGATGGTAGATTTTCAAAAGGGATTTTTTAAAGCATGAACTATATTTCGTTTTAAAACATGCTGTAGTTTCAGCAATGCAGAATAGAATGTCAAAACTGGAGGAGACAAGAGAGATCTTTTAGATCATTTTAAGGAAAAGGAAACTATGGGAATTATTAAGTAGCTAGCAGTTCAAGAACTCAACCAATGCTCCTGTAAGAGACTTTTTTAACCTTGAACAACTGGAGGAAATAGAGGGTGGGGTGGAGACAATGGCTTCTTTAAGGCCCTGCTAGTCCTCCTCACCTCATCTGACTTTCTGTTCTCCATCAATCTCAAACCCCGAGTGGATTCCCTCTCCACTCTCCTCTCCCTGTTATTCTCTGCTTTGTGTTTCCCACATCTGGCTGGAGTGTAGTTTTTCTTCTCCTACTCCTAGGGAAATATACCAAATGAAAGGGACTCTTCCATCCTCACTGTCTTTTTATAAAATTCTCAGGCTCCAAGTTGTTTCCCCAAAATTCCCCTCAAGAAAGAGAAATCTTTTAGAATAACAAGTGATCACTCCTTCACCAGGAGTAGGGACGGGAAGAAATCATCACCCAAGGGAGAAAAAAGTGATAAAAAAACAACTGCTTATCATGGTGTTTGGAGAAAATTATGTAAATATTTATGCAAAGACAGCTTTGCAGAACACAGTGAGCTACATCAGAACTGCTTGTGCCAGTGCGCACAGGCAGCCTCACAGTTGGATCAACAGCCTGAAAAGCAGATGTGCCAATTTCCTGTATTTGATTATGATGATTCCTAATTATGCCAAAGCTGTGGCAATGTCCTTCCCTCCAATGACTCTTAATTTTGTTTTGCTAAACCACACACACAACCTGCTTTGGACGTGTAATTCATTTTCACGTTAAGTCTGTGAAATACTCATTCGTGGGCCGAATAGTTCTGAGGACAATGGCTCAAGAGAATGCTGGTTTTTTTTTTCCCCCCACCGGGCATTATCAAACATGCAGAGGGAAAAAGAAAGAAAATCGGCCTCTTGATAGTCATGCTGTTTAACATTAACGAGGTTTTTCCACCACAGTCTACAAATGAAAATAACCGGTATACAGTTGTTTTTGAAAGGGCAGTTTTCTGGCTCTGCGTTTACATTTCCAATCAACAAAAAACAGCAACCTTTATGATTAGGCACAGATTATAAGCCATAGTAAGCAGATATGAATAGATACTTGGACATGGGGGGAAGGGGGTGGGATGAATTGGGAGATTGGGATTGACTTAGCTATACTACCATGTGTAAAATGGATCGCTAGTGGGAACTTGCTATAAAGCGCAGGGCGCTCAGCGGCTCGGTGCTCTGTGATGATCTAGAGAGGTGGGTGGGAGTGCAATGGGGGGAGGTCCAAGCAGAAGGAGATATATGTATGCATATGCTTGGTTCACTTCCTTGTGCAGAAGAAACTAACACAACATTGTAAAGTTATTGTATTCCAATAAAAATAATTAACAAAGAGCTTGGCCACTGAGGTGCTTAGATCGAATGGTATGATAAGTTGGAAGGGATAAAGCAAAACATGACCAGCTCAATTGTCATAGAGCCTTCCAAGTGAGGCCTTGAACTTTTCTGGCACAACTAAAGGAATATTTGCTAACCTGGACTTTATTAAGTACATTTATTCAAATTTCTCACCCCACAATTGATATTCATATTTGCTTCAAAGTTATGACCAACCTAGACAGCATATTAAAAAGCAGAGACATTACTTTGTCAACAAAGGTCCATCTAATCAAGGCTTTGGTTTTTCCAGTGGTCATGTATGGATGTGAGAGTTGGACTATAAAGAAAGCTGAGCGCTGAAGAATTGATGCTTTTGAACTGTGGTGCTGGAGAACACTCTTGAGAGTCCCTTGGACGGCAAGGAGATCCAACCAGTCCATCCTAAAGGAGATCAGTCCTGGGTGTTCATTGGAAGGACTGATGTTGAAGCTGAAACTCCAATACTTTGGCCGCCTGATGCGAAGAACTGACTCATTGGAAAAGACCCTGATGCTGGGAAAGATTGAGGGCAGGAGGAGAAGGGGATGACAGAGGATGAGATGATTGCATGGCATCACCAACTCAATGGACATGGGTTTGGGTGGACTCCAGGAGCTGGTGATGGACAGGGAGGCTTGGCGTGTTGCGGTTCATGGGGTTGCAAAGAGTCGGACATGACTGAGTGACTGAACTGAACTGAACTTTCAATGTAAAATGTGCTTTTCACTTACAATCCTTTATTTACACTGCACAACAATCCTATGAGGTCAGTGTTATTATCCTTATTTATAGATATAGAAAGTACATAGATGTTAAACTACATATTCAAAGTAAACAGTAGAGCACTTACCCTGGTGGTTGGTGGTTTAGTCGCTAAGTCCTGTCTGACTTTTTCGACCCCATGGACTGTAGCCCGCCAGGCTCTTCTGTCCAAGGGATTCTCCAGGCAAGAATAGTGGAGTGGGTTGCCATTTCCTTCTCCAGGGGATCTTCCCAACCCAGGGATCTAATCTGAGGCTCCTACATTAGCAGGCGGATTCTTTACTGCTGAGCCACCAGGGACTTAAATGACAACTTGTATGTAAATCAACAATTATTTTTTAGATATCAATTTATTAATTAGGCCTCATCCTTATGAAAGGTAATGACAGAGGCAAAGCTTGAGTTTGGTCCCCCCCACCTCAAACATCTAACAAATCATAACTGTGTCTCTCTCACTCCAGGAATCTAGTGGCTTCCTATTTTTCTGTGTATGAAGAACAGACTTGGGCTCCTCTATCCCAGGTTCTGGATGTTTCTGTCCAGTCTTCTCTCAAGTCCTACCTAATCTACCTCTTTACAAACCTAACCCAGATTCATTCACTAAGGAGAAACTTTGAGACTTAACTAATTTGCACTACAAAGGAGTCTTCCAAAGAAGAAGGATTCTTAGTCTAATTTTTTCATTCTGCATTTCCAGCAGAATATTAAGTGGTGCATGGAATACTGTAGGCATCAGTAAATATTTGTTAAATGCATGTGGTTGTATTCCATGCTTAAACTCATAAAGGAACCATCTAACTGTCTTAATTTTGTTGTTATTGTTCACTCGCTAAGTCATGTCTGACTCTTTGCAATCCCATGGACTGCAGCATGCCAGGCTTCCCTGTCCTTCACTATTTCTCAGAGTTTGCTCAAATTCATGTCTATTGAGTCGGTGATGCCATCCAACCATCTCATCCTCTGCTGTCCCCTTCTTCTCCTGCCCTCAATCTTTCCCAGCATCAGGGTCTTTTCCAATGAGTCAGCTCTTCATATCAGGTGGCCAAAGTATTGGAGATTCAGCTTCAGCATCAGTCTTTCCTGAATATTTAGGGTTGATTTTCTTTAGGATTGACTGCTTGAATTTGGGTTCCCCCAAAGCAGAACATCAGATAAGGACTTAAGTCCAAGCCGTTTGTGTGGAAGATGATCTCTGGAAATAAGCATGAGGGAGAAAGAGAAATAAATAAAGGGAGGAGAAAAGCCAATATAACATTTAAGAATCAGGTTTGCCCTCTAGGTAGTAGGAACTCAACTTCCCTAGAACACTCACAGAAGGGTCCACCTAAGAAACAGGATACTGGAGCATTTATCTGTGGGCTCTGTTGATAGAGGGCCACGCTGGGAGTGTCGATATCCCTACACTTCCAAAAAGCACAAGCAGGTTCACACAGCTTTGGAGAAAGCCTTGAAGAAGAAACTAGAAAGATACAGGCTTGTAGACACTAGCAAGATGAGGTGAGCCTGAGTTTACAGGAAACTAAACATGATAGCAACAGCTAAAATTAGGCGTGAAAAGAGAGGATGTGAAACAAAGAACCAAAACACCTGCTCCACCAACACAAAAGAAAGAGAAATTCATGGTGTTTATTCTTCTAGTTTCTAAAACTAGAAGGATTTCTGAAATTTTGGAAATTTGGGAAGATGATCATGTTCTGATAGCTTGAAAAAGGTCTCAAGTGCATCAAGTTCTCTTTCAGTTATGCAACAAAGTTGAAAGATACCTAAACATCAGTTCAAATACAGAGATGCCACAAGTTGAATGATAAGATTCTTAAACCATATGCTCAAATAGAAAAGAGAAACCCAGAGTATACTGTTAAATTAACTTCCACCTGAAGACTGAAATAAGAATTAAGGAATAATTATTATTTTAAATCTAAAAATTGTAATTTGTAGCAATCAGGTATAGCTTTTTATAAAGGATTGCGAATGTGTGACATTTTAATACAAAAGGAAGAGGCAAGTGTTTCTCAAGTTGTCTCTAGACTTAACCTTCTCAAAGTCTGATGACATAATTTGGGGGAATTCACAGGTTGAAGGATATATGTATATTATATATACTATATACACACATATATATAATATACATGCATATACTATATATATATATATATATACCAAATATATTCTGGATCATCTTGATGACTACTTTCTTATAGAGATGCCCAAAGCATAAAATCATCTTTCATATTTAAAATTTTAAATTTAAAAATTCAAATCTTGTTTGAATGACAAGTACAAAGTTTACAAGTTAAAAAATCAAAAATATTAATATTTTTGACAAGTGAAAGTCATGTTATGTTACAGGATGTGCTAAAAAGTGTTTGTAAGTTTGAGTAAAAAAAAAAAGTGATAGAAAATTGAGACATCTCAAATACACTGTAGTGGAAGCACTCTCACCTCCATAAAACCCTGCTCCATAGAATTCTGTACCAAAGAGTCCGTCTTAGAAAAAAAATGTCATCTGCTATATTAAATTAATGTTACTGACTTTCTTTTTTCCTATCTGATTGGCAAATTTACTTTTATTAATATAAGAACAATAAGCATAGAGAATTTATTCCCAACATTTCTGTTTTAACTAAGAATTATTAAAACAAAGTAATTTAATTCACCTCTCAGGATCTGCACGTGCATGCCCAGTTACTAAGTTGTGTCTGACTCTTTGTGACCCAATAGACTGCAGCCAGCCAGGCTTCCCTGTCCATGGGATTTTCCGGGAAAGAATGTGGAGTGGGTTGCCATTTCTTCTTCCAGGAGATCTTCACGGCCCAGGGATCACACTCGTGTCTCCTGCATCTTCTGCATTGGCAGGCAGATCTTTACCACTGTGCCACCTGGGAAGACCCTTTCAGGGTCCATAGGGGTCCTTTCAGAAGGAATCCCCACATGACTTAAATCTTAGAAAGGTTGACTCAGGCTATAATGTATACCAAAATGAATGTCTCTACAAGATTTTGTAAAAACCTCCAAGAGTTAAAATGGCTTGAGCACCTATTATATGAGCACCTATATATGCATAACATATATACATAACAGTTCAGATGTTGCAGAAATAACGAAGTTGGAGAGTCACACATTGCTGTCATGAAACCAGCACTTAGCTGGAAAAATTAATCACTATTGTCCTAATAATACAATCAGGGCTTCCTTGGTGACTCAGATGGTAAAGAATCAGCCTGCAATGAGGGAGACTCCACCCGCAATGAAGGAGACCTGGGTTTGATCCCTGGGTTGGGAAGATCCCCTGGAGGAGGATAGGGTAACCCACTCCAGTATTCTTGCCTGGAGCATCCCATGGACAGAAGAGTCTAGCAGGCTACAGTCCATGGGGTCACAAAGAGTCAGACACGACTGAGCCACTAAGTGACTAAGCAGAGCACAATGCGTTATATTTGCTAAATAAAAGGTGTGGACAAAACCTATAGGAGGCAGACAATGACATGAGCTTGGTTGTAAAAAGGGGCTTCATAAATAAGATGAAATTTGGAGAAGTCCTAGCGGGTGAACAGGATGAGACTTTGGGTAACAGAGAAAGCTTTTCAGGCAGAATGCTGGCTCAGAAATGAGAAAGTGGAAAGGTGCATGCCTTCAGAGCAAAACAAATTATTTCACAAAATGGAGAAGAACAGTGGAAGGTAAGATTGGAAGGTATATAGGGGCCGTAATTAAGGGAACTGTAAATACCACCACTGTGATTTAAAATTTTCAGCTCTGGACAATGGATAGCCAGAAGATTTGGAGCAGGTCATGGAGCAAGGATTGAAGATTACTAGAGCAGATTCAGAATACTAGTGCAATGTCACTGATGGCTGAAGAAAAAAATAGATCTTTTTGTAGTTCAGCTTCAAATTATCTTAGCCCCCAAATGAATTAAAACCATAGGAAAATGTCTTTAAATCCAAGAAGTCAATATAAAATCTATTGGAGAAGGATACCATCTCTTAGGCCTCAAATTATCTTGACAATGTTTCATATACAATGTCAGACATGCAATCTAAATTAAAGCAGGGTAAGAGAAGACAAAATAAGAATGTGATTACAAACAAGAAACACATGAGAAATTAAAGAGAACCATATAGATGTCAGCAATAATTTTAAAATAACTATGCCTTATATGCTCAAGGAAATAAAAGAATTTTGACAGAGAACTAAAATTTATTTTTAAATAAAATACATTTTAGAAATTAAAAATGCAATAACCAAAATTAGGAATTTAATATAGGGCTTTATGAGCATATTAGATAAGGTAAATGGAAGATTAATGAACTTGAAGGTAAATCAAAGTAAGATATTCTAGATGAATATTGCCTATTTATTTCTTACAGTTTATTTATGTATCTTGAAAAAGGGAAGAGAACTACTAATAAAGAAACTTTAGGCATGAACAAGAGAGCTATTATTCAAACCTCCAGGTATCCTGTCTATTAAATACCTTACTTTTACAACTTTCCCAAAGGACACCTATTTTTCAAGTACTTTTCTTCTTTCTCTCATGGGAGATTTTCCCCGGGGTTGCTTCTCACTGAGTCATTCCCCACTCCGAGTCTGTTTCACATGTTAAACCACACTCTGGTTAATGAATCACCTCTATATCCTTCTTTATCTCTTGCTTTTTTCCCTCATAATTCCCTGGAGGGGGAAAAAAAAACAGGGAAGAAAAAAGCCTTTTGTGACAAAAAAAATTGAATGTGTATGTGTGCTTAGTCGCTCAGTCGTGTCCGACTCTTTGTGACCCCGTGGACTATAGCCCACCAGGCTCCTCTGTCCATGGGATTTCCCAGGCAAGGATACTGGAGTGGGTCGCCATTTCCTCCTCCAGGGGATCTTCTCAACCCAAGGATTCAACCAGTGCCTCTTGTGTGTCCTGCATTGCAGGCAGATTCTTTATTTGCTGAGCCATCAGGGAAGACCAGAAAATTGGATACCTATGAAAATTCAAGGCCTCAAATGCATGGAGTCTCAACCCAAATGGTAAAACACCTCCTCCTCTACATCTCCTAATGTTAGAACTCACAATTTTAACCTATTCTCTAAAGTTTCTAGTTTAAACCTTGGGTACCAATATTTATATTTGTTTAGTGACACACTGTATACATGGAGAATAGTTTGGAAAATGTTACCTTTAATAGAAGAAGCGGGGTGAAGAAAAAGAAGAAAGAAAGAAAAGGGGAAGATGAGAAGAAAGGGGAGCCAGTAAAAAGGAAGAAAGGGGATGATGAGGATGTAGAAACAAGGGAAATAGAATATGAAAGAAAGTTAGTGAAGATTAGTGAAAAATGGAAAACAAAAATAAAGACTAGACTTCTAGTGTCTAGGTCCATGTAAAAGAAGCTTAGAAGTTGTCACTCGGTTCTAACAAGTGAAACACTGAACAGACTGAAAAATCAACAGCTCTTCTTGGATCCATAAGAGAGAGGAAGGCACAGGGGAAAACCACTGCCCCCGAAAGTGGAGAAACAGGTGGATATAGGGATTCATGGCTTAACAAGAGCAGACTCACAAGTAGAAACCACCTCGGGAACAAGTGCTGGAGAAGGAAACCCTGAGCTGAATTGATAAATTGCTGGAGGCTCAGCGAGGGCAGCTAAAACTCCAGCGGGAGTCTTAGGGAGAGGTCCCCAAATATCATTGATGAGAGTTACCTATGGAAGGTGACCAGGTTCCCATGAAAGTAAAAGTGAAAGTTGCTCAGTCATGTTTGTCTCTTTGTGACCCCATGGACTGTAGCCTGCCACGTTCCTCTGTCCATGGAATTATTCTCTAGTCCAGAATACTGGAGTGGGTAGCTATTCTCTTCTCCAGGGGATCTTCCCAACCCAGGAATTGAATTGAGGTCTCCCGCATTGCAGAGGGATTCTTTACCAGCTGAGTCACCAGGGAAGCCAATAAATATCAGGGAAAACTTTTTTGTGCTTCTGGAAAGGGGATGGGAAAAGGAACCATTTTGAAATATGCCAGAGAACTCTGTTTTGTTTTGTTTTGAAAAGACAGACCAACCACCAGAACCAGACATGACAGGGATATTGGAATTATCAGACTGAGAATTTAAAACAACTATGATTTGCATGCTAAGAACTCTAATAGATAAAATAGCATACAAGAACAGACAATCAATGTAAACAGAGAGATGAAATTCTAAAGGGGGAAAAAAGTTCTAGAGATAAAAACACTGCAGCAGAAATGAAAAGTGCCTTTGATGAGCTTATTAGCAGACTGGACATAGCTGAACAAAGACTCTCTGGTCTACAGAATATATCAATAGAACCATCAAAAATAAAAAGCAAAGGCAGGAGTGGCCAAGATGGTTGAGTAAGAAGACCTTGAACTAACCACGTCCTACCAGCACACCATAATTAAAAACTTGAGCTATCAGGGAAGCCCATTTATCAATGAGAACAACTCAAAGACCAATAGCAAAGGTTTTTCAGAACTAAAGATATAAAGAAGAAACAAAAACAAGATGGGTGAAACGGGAGGTTGTGGGAGTATTTAAGATCCACAGCCCTCAAAGGAAGTAATTTAACCACATCCTCTAGAATTGGGAAGGGGCAAGAAAATGAACTGTGATCAGGAGAATCCAGCAGGAGCACAGTGCGTTCGTTGGATACACTGGATATTTCTGGCCTCCAAAAAACAAGAGAATAAATCTGTGCTGGTTTAAGGCAAAAAAAAAAAAAAAGACCCACGGCCCTGGAATGTGAACCACATAAGAGGACAATCAATTGCAGAGGTTTTCCTCAGGGAGTGAGGGGTCCAAGTCCCACGTTAGACTTCCCAGCTCAGGGGTCCTACACCAGGAAGATGAGGACCCAGAATGAATGTCATTGAAAGCCAGCAGGGCTTTGCTTATGGGAGAGGTGGAGAGCTACAGGAAAAGAGATGCTGCTTTTAAAAGGTACACACAAAATCTTACACACTCTGAGACCCGTCACAGAGGAGGTAACTTGGAACTCTGGGTCAGATCCACTTGTTGATCTTGGAGAGACTTCCAGCAAGGCAAGAAGCAATGGGAATTCCTTCTAGGGGCATAGAGGCTGGCAGCACACATTTTGGGGAGCTTGTTCTACCATGAGGATACTGGTGCCCACAAACACAATTTTGGAATCCTCTCTCTAGCCTATGAGCACCAGGGGCTTCCATACCCAACAGGTGGGTGGTACCACTAACAAAAGCCATAATAGCAAGCAGCCAGGCATATGGGGACTCAGTCCCACACACCCACCCACCAGTGGGCTGGCCGCCTCTGCATGAGGCAGGGCCTGGCAGCATCCAGGTCAAGAGAAAGTCATACGTATATACCTACCAGTGTGCCCAGCGTGGCCCTGCCATAACACAAAGGCCCACACAGCCCACATAAAGGGTATCTCTAGAGCATATAGCTCTGGTGACTAGCGCAGGATGTGCTGCTAGGCCCCCCTGAAAATCACATGCATAAGGCCACTTCTTCAACACTAGGAAATGTAATAGACCTAACTAATATATTGAAATAAAAACAGAGAATTAGGCTAAACGAGATGAAGAACTGTGTTCCAAATGAAGTAACAAGGTAAAACCCCTGAGGAAGAACTCACTGAAGGGGTGAAAAGCAACCTACCTCATAAAGACTTCAAGGTAAAGATACTAAAGATGCTCAATAACCTTGTGAGAAAAATTTAGCAGAAAGTTAGAAAATATAAAGAAAAACCAAAGAGATTTAAAGAATACAATAATTGAAATTAGAAAAAATAGAACAGTATGAATCAAAAGTGGATTAGATGATAAAGAGGAACAGATCAGTAAACTGGAAAACAGAGTAGTAGAAATCAGCTAAGCTAACAGAAAAAAGAATTTTGAAAATGAAGAAAACTTAGGAGGCCTCTGGAATAAAATCAAGCATACTAACAATTACATTATAGGAGACCCAGAAGGAAAAGAAAGAGAGAAAGGAGCAAAGTACTTATTTAAAGAAATAATATTAATACTGAAAACTTCCCTAACCTAAGAAAGTAAATACCCAGGTCCAGAAGAACAGAGAGTCCCACACAAGATAAATCCAAAGAGAACCACACCAGGATACAGTGTAATTGAAATGGCAAAAATGCCATTTTTTTTTTTCTCCAGGGGATCTTCTAGACCCAGGAATCATACCCACATCTCCTGCATTGCCCACATCTCCTGCATTGCAGGCAGATTCTTTATTGCTGAGGCACCAAGGAAGCCCAAAGATAAAAAGAGAATCTTAAAAACAAAAAGAAAAAAGCAACTAGTTACATACAAGGGAGTTATAGCAACACAAACAGAAGCCTTTTCAGCAGAAACTTTGCGGACCAGAGGGAATGGCATGATATATTGAAAATGATAAAAGGAAAAAACCCAGGACTTCCTTGGTGGTCCAGGGCAGGGTACACAGTTTCAACCTCTGGTCAGGGAAGATTCCACATGCTACAGTGCAACTAAGCTAGTGAACCACAACTCCTGAGCCCAGGCTCCAGAGCCCATGAGCTGCAACTACTGAGCCTGCATGCTCCTATGCTCCACAACAAGAGAAGCCACAGAATGAGGAGACTGCACACCACAACTAGAGAGTAGGCCCCGCTCACCACAAGCAGAGAAAACCCATGTGCAGCAACAAAGACCCAGTAGTAGATGAACCACTGATTTACGAAGCAAGAATGTCAAAATACAAAAGTAGGAAAATCATCATAAGCAGTGAAAGAATGTACAAAATGTAAAGATGTAAAATACGATGCCAAAAACTATAAACAGGGGATTACTGAGTGGTCCAGTGGTTAGGATTCTGTGCTTTCACTACTCAGGGCCCATATTCAATTCCTGGTCATAGAACTAAAATTCCCATAAGCTGTGTGGCATGATAAATAAATAAATACAACAAATGTTGCATGGGGAAAGTAAAGCGCATGGTTGTTAAACTGAATTTGAATTTAAGAAATCAACTTAAAATTATCTTGCATATGTATTGATTGCTATTTATAAACTAGTAATGTGATAGGAGTTTGGTGGGGGGCGTGGGGAGGGGGTTTGTGTTTTAGTTTTCCTTAAGCCTGAGTTGGATTTTCAGTCATTAGCAACTGAAGGAATCTTAGCTGATACAGGCCTTCATTTTAGACAACGAGTATGACTAGGTATTAGATATACAATAACAAAAATATACTACTTCTAACTTCAGAGAGTTTAAAATCTAGATAAAGAGATAAACAAGAAAATAGTAATTTAAGTTTTGAGAGGAAAAATTCAGAAGGCTCTTTTGAGCACATATAAGTTCTAGATAGCATCTGTTCTCAGCATCAGGTGAAGATGAGGTTATCACCAAGATGTTCATTTGATATGAGGTGGTGAAAATTGGATGGAGTTTAACTCTAGTTTAATCCAGTTAAAATTTCGTGGAACTCTGGGAGCATCATTGGCCCAGCCATTGACTGAGACTCAGAATCTAAGTTCCCCACTGATGGTAAGATATTGGTGAAAAAACTACTTTGAGTAGCCTCAAAACAGTGAGCTTTATGTTGGTAAACCTCAGGACAGTTTTCTCATTAGATATCCACAGTGTTCTAAAGTCCCTTCAAGAAGAAGACTTAGAAATATTGCAGGAAAAAAGGAGGAGTGTAATATTAGTTTCATATTCTAACCTTCATCAAGTTCAAATTTCCTCCTTTCACAAAGCATTGAGGGAAAAAAGACTTAGTATAAAGCTACAGTAGTTAAGATGATGGTATTTGTGAAAGACTAGACAAATAGATCAATGGAACAGAATAGCAAGCCCAAAAATAGATCCATATTAATGGAGTCAACTGATCTTTGACAAAAGAGAAAAGGCAATGCAATGGAGCAAAGATAGTCTGAAACAATTGGCCATTCACATGAAGAAAAGAAAAGTGAATCTAGACACAACTTACACCATTCACAAAATTAACTCAAAGTAGATCACAGACTTAAATGTAAAGTACAAAACTATAAAAAATCCTAGAAGATAATACAGGAGAAAATCTAGACAACCCTAGGTAGGGTAATAATTTTTTAAATTCAATACCAAAGGCACGATCCATGAAAGAAAGAATTAATAAGTTGGACTTCATTAAAATAAAAAACATCTATCTGCAAAAGGCAATGTCAAGGGAATGAGAAGATAAACTACAGAACAAGACTGTTATCCAAAAATTTAGAAAGAACCCTTAAAATTCAATGATAAGAAAACAACCCAATTTTTAAAAATGGGCCAAAGATCTTAATAGACAGTTCACCAAAGAAGATATAAAGAAGGCAAATGAACATATAAAAAGATGTTCCATATGTATATTATCAGGGGAATATAAATTAAAATGAGATACTCCTACACACTTACTAGATTGGCCAAAATCTGGAAAACTGACAAAATCAAATACTGATGACAATGTGGAGTGACAAGACCTCATCACTGATGGGAAAGCAAAATGGCACAGCCACTTTAGAAGATAGTTTTGTGATTTCTAACAAAATTAATAGTATTTCTTGATATTTACCCAAAGGACTTGAACCTATGTTCACACTAAAACCTGCACATGGATGTTTATAGAAGCTCTATTCATAACTGCTAAAATTTAGAAGCAACAAAGTTGTCTTTCAGTAGATGAATGAGTAAATAGAGTGTAGTACATTCAGACAATGGACTGTTTTTCAGTGCTAAAAAGGAAATGAGTTATCAAGCCCTAAAAAGACATGTAGGAACATTCAATGCATATTACTAAGTGAAAGAAACCCATCTGAAAAGGCTACATACTGTAAAATTCCAGTTATATGACACTCTGGAAAAGGCAAAACTATGAAGACAGTCAAAATAATCAGTGGCTAGGGGTTGACGGTGAAGGTATGAATACAATCTTTAGCACCATGAAAACAGTCTGAATAATATGATTGTGATGGATGCATGTTATTATATATTTGTCCAAACCCATATAATGTGCACCAGCAAGAATGAACCCTAATGTAAGCTATGGACTTTGGGTGATTATGACGTGTCAATATAGCTTCATCAATTGGTAACAGATGTACTGTCTGGTGAGGGATATTGATAAAGGAGGTTACACGCATGTCGGGGCAGAGGTGTACAGAAAACCTCTATGCTTTCAATTTTGCTGTGAACATAAAACTGCTCTAAAAATGTCTTAAAAATGAAATTAAGAATAAAGAAAGTAAGATATAATTAACAGGGTGATTAAGAATCCTGGTTATAGAGCTTGGCTGATTCCATTCACATTACAGTTTTGCCACTCACCAGGTATGAAACCTAGAGCAAAGTAGTTAACCTCTCAGTGCCTCAGTTTCCTCATCTTTTAAATGGGGATAATAGTAGCTGTCTCATAGGGCTGTTGTGACTAATCAGGTAACATATGGAAAACACTGTGAACAATTCCTGGAATATAAGAAATCCTAAAACAAGGTGTAGCTGTGGTTTTCATATTAGTTGAAATGTTAGGGTCATCACAGTGATAGTTGGATTCTGTAAATTATCAGCATTTAGAATTTCTGCCAACACCTTGATCCCTACAAATCCAATAATTAGAAAAACTCTTACTAGAGATGCCCAGTATATTTGTCAGTGGATATTGAATGTTACTATCTCACTAAGAATGTGCTAATGAAAATTCAGCAAAACAAGTCTTTTCACAACTTATACAAATGTGCTACAAACACCCAGAAAAAAAATCTAACCACATTTTGTACTGGATTTCGTGTCTTTATTTTAGAATATCTAGGCACATCCTGCCTAGAGGCAGGACCTTAAAAATACTAGGAGGGGTGAAGGAGACTCGAAAGCCCATGCATTAAATGTGTTTCCATTCGTTTCACAGGAAGCTGACCTCAGATTCCAGCATGTGTGTATAACTGTCTCAGATACCTGAAGGTAAACAAAGCAGATAGCTAGCCCTGCCTATTGAACCAACATAGAAGTTCCAATCAAAAAGATCTCATCAGATGTTCACATATTCAAGTTTACCACATCCTATAATGTGTTGACATGTTTACCATGATTTGCTAAGAGGCAGAGAAGACTTTTCCCCACTTAACAGGAGGCTTCTATAATCAGGTTCTTGGAGGCTTATAGCAGTTCAAGCAGGTGAGTGACAAATATGATTACAACCAATAGAAAATGCAGTTAGATCAGCTTCTCCTACTCAACCCTCCCCTATAAAATATCTCACATTAAATTGAAAAAATGATAAATTTCAGAAAATATTCACAGCCCAGTGACACATTTTCAAGCTTTTGTTAACAGACACCTAATATTGCCTTGCTTCATACGACTTGAAGATTGAAGAACCTGAATGCTTTCCTTTTCACCATCATCTGATGCAGTCATCTTACAGTAGTTGGGGCAGGAAAGAATTCATGAAACGGAAGACAATGTATATGATATTATAGAAAAGGAAATGAACTGCAGTTAAGAAACTTGGTTTTGAGACAAACCATTATTTTGTCAGTTTTTACAAAATTAAAACAATGGTTTTTTACAAGTAAGTAGGATTTTCCATTGACTTTCACACACACACCTTAACCCTAACCCTAACCCTAATCCAAATACTATTTATTTATTTGGCTCCTTTAGTTGCAGCATGTCAGATCTAGTTGCCTGACCAAGGGCTGAACCCAGGCCCCCTGGTGGCTCGGATGGTAAAGAATCAGCCTGCAATGCAGGAGACCTGGGTTCAATCCCTGGATGGGGAAGATCCCCTGGAGAAGGGAATGGCTCCCCACTCTACTATTCTTGCCTGGGAAATCCCAAGGACAGAAGGGCCTGGTGGCTCAGTCCATGGGGTCCCGAAGAGTTGGACACAACTGAGCAGCTAACACGCACGCACACACACACACACACACACACACACACACACACACACAGATAATCTAAGTTCTATAAAGCTCATATTATATTTCCAGTATAATTTCCAGGTCAGGAATGCCGAAGAAATGTGCTACCCACAGTCCTCATGAGCCAATGCTGAGTGTCTTGTGAATTCTGCCTTTGAGTACTGCTTTGTCACTTGATGTCTGTCCTACTTGGAAGCCAAGTCTGTGCCATCATAGCCTCCAGTCATCAGTGAAATAAGCCCTAATTCTCCTTTGGAATTACTCGTCTACATGTAATGCTTGCCCCTCCTACTCGGGTGCATGGGGCTCTGAGAGGCTGTCCTTGGACTCGTCAATCAGACATCTTCAGCATGGTCAATCTACCACTCAGGCACAATGATGGATTGTGGGCTTCGCCATACTTTGCAGTTTGGTCCCACCCTATGGAGTAATACCATGGGCCCATCTGTTCCGAGATCCCCACACACTTGACTGAACTTTCTTTTGACCTCCCTCTGAGGTTTAGACTCCAAAGAAAGGAAATAAGCAGGCCCTTTCTGATCACTAGTGCTCCAGCAGTTCCCTCTCAGATATCTTCCCATCAGCTGGTTAGACTTTCATAGCCTTGTTGTTGTTGTTGAGTCACTAAATTGTATTCAGCTCTTTGCGATCCCATGAACTGCAGCACGCCAGGCTTCCCTGCCCTTCGCTATCTCCCTGAGTTTGCTCAAATTCATGTCCAGTAGCCTTTAAGCAAAAACAACAAAAAGAACTACATCTTCCTACATTTTTGCCAACTCAATACTGCAGTATTTGGCAAATGGGAACCACCAATAACTAGTAGTTAACATAGAAGAGGTATGCAAAAAAAAAAAAAAAATGCATGCACCTTAAAGTTTTGGGTGAATGTGTAATTTCAGTTGAAATTACTTGATAAGAAGGTTAGTGGATATTGTAGGTTGAATAATGGGCCACCAAGGGGTGTAGGTCTTAATTTCCAGAATCTGTGACTATTACCTTACATGTCAGAAGGAATTTTGTATGCTTGATTAAATCAAGGATCTTGAGAGAATCATGGACTATTGAGGTAAATCTGGTGTAACCATAGGTGTCCTTATAAAAAGGAGGCAGGAGATCAAAACCTTTCCCTGGTGGTTCAGTAGTAAAGAATTTATCTGCCAAAGCAGGAGACCTGGGTTCGATCCTTGCATCAGGAAGATCGCTTGGAGAAGGAAATGGCAACCCACTCCAATATTCTTGCCTTGGAAATCCCATGCACAGAGGAGCCTGTTGGGCTACAGTCTACGGGGTCGCAAAGAATCGGACATGACTTAGCACCTGATCAACAAGAGGAGATCAAAGAGACATGAGGAGATATAAAAGCAGAAGCAAGACAGTTATCAAGAGTCAAGGCATGTAGGCAACCATGTGAAACCAAGAAGGGCAAGGAAATGGATTCTCCCCTCAGAGACTATAAGAAATCAGCCCTTCCAACACCTTAACTTTACCACAAAGACCCATTTTGTACTTCTGGCATCCAGGACTGTAAAATCATAAATATGTGTCATTTTGAATCACTAAATTTATGGTAATTTGTTACAGTAGTAACAAGAAAGTTAATACCAAGGATATGAAACAAAAATCAAGGTATTACCATTTTGAAAAACAATTTGGCAGTTTATTATACAGTTAAGTGTATATTTGTTATATGACGCAGAAATTCCATTCTAGATGCTTGCCCAAGAAATGTGAAAACAGTCTTATACACCAGTATTCATTCTTATTCATAGCAGACAAAAGCTGATAATGGCCCATATGTCCATCAACAGGTGAATGGATAGACAAGATTGTGATGTATTCATGTAATGAAATGTGATAACACAGCAATAAACAGCAATGAACCACTGATAGTCACACCAACATGCATGAATCTCTAAAACACTATGCAGGCTGAAGCCAGGAATCAAATGTACATACTATTTATTTCTTCTTTTAAAAGTTCTATGAAAGGAAAATTAATCTATAGTGACAGAGATCAGGTCATTGGCTGCTTAAGGTTGTGGGGAGTGTTGCCTGTGAAGGGGCATGAGGTGGGATGAAGAAAATATCTTACATTTTAATCATTGTGGTGGATACACAGGTGTGAAAATGCACCAAAACTCCTCAGACTGGTGCTGACAGGACTTCCCTGGTGGTCCAGTGGTTAAGAATCTGCCTGCCAGTGCAAGGGACACAGGATTGAATCCCTAGTCTGGGAAGATTCCACATGCCACCGGCAACTAAGCCCATGTGCCACAACTACTGAAGTCTGTCCTCTAGAGTCCGTGCTCGGCAACAAGAGAAGCCACCACCTGGTAAACTTGTAATTTATCAGGTAAATATTTGTTCGTGTAGTTTCCCAGTGTGATTTTCCGGAAACCAGATGGAAACATTTAGAATCCACGTGAATTTAGAGCACCAATGTAGACCAATGTCCCTCACATTTTTAAAGTCTTGAACAACACTGTTTTGTCAGCACCATTTTTTTGTCTTTAGAGTTAAATTTTTAAAATATTTATTTATTGGCCACACTGGGTCTTCGTTGCTGTGAACTGGCTTTCTCTAGCTATGGCGAGCAGAGGCTCCTCTCTAGCTGAAGTGCATGGGTTTCTCACTGTGATGCTTCTCTCCAGACGAGGGACTGGACCTGTGTCCCCTGCATTGGCAGGCAGATTCTTAACCACTGGACCACTAGGGAAGTCCTGTCAGCACCAATTTGATGAGCTTTGGTACCTTTTCACATGTCATTTTCACAGGGTGGCTTCCCTGGTGACTCAAATGTAAAGAATCTGCCTGCAATGCAGGAGACCTGGGTTCGATTCCTGGGTCGGGAAGATCCCCTGGCGAAGAGAATGGCTACCCACTTCGGTATTCTTGCTTGGAGAATCCCATGGACAGTCCACGGGGTCACAGTCACAAAGAGTCTGACATGACTGAACGACTAACACACAAACACACACACATAATTATGAAACTTAAGATGTTACTACTCAAAATATAATGAAGAGTTACTGTTTTTAAAAGCATCCCTTTTTTAGAGGAGACATTGTTCCTTTGAGGAAGCCCTATATTTTAGCTTGAACCATGTGAAATTACCCTCTGTGTCAGTTAAACTTTTTTTTTTTAATATCCTTGAGTGAATATCCTCTTCCAATGCATATTTTAAAAATTGTAATATAATGACTGTCTTTGTTTTAGTCTCTGTCAATTGAGTTTCAAATATAGTATATATTTTTAAAGTATTTTTATATACAAAATGCTGTCGGTTTAAAACACCCTGCATATATTTACATTCCAAATCAGTGTCACTTTTATCATATGTTACCATCGTGGAGTGTTTCTTCTGTAATGCATTTAAAAAGAGCAAAAACAGGGTATTCTTAAGCAAACAGACTTTGACAAGCTGCTCTGCAAAGCTGACTTAAGTGCGTGTTTCTTATTTCTTCAGGTATCTGTAATTACCTAAAAGCATGGTGGAGGACAGGGAAGCCTGGCGTGCTGCAGTCCTTGGGGTCATGAAGAGTCAGACATGACTTGGCGACTGAAAAACAGCAACACAATCTAAAGATGAGATTTGACCCAATTCAGGTCCTTCCTTCTAGTATTCTTGTCTTTAGTTATTGACTGAAATAATGGGCTTTTTATGTTTGGAAACTGCTGTTCTAGGATTGAGTCGAGGTGATAGGGGTAAAATGAGACTCTATTGTAAAAACGAATTTAAAATTCAGAGTATATACATGTGCTATCCACTTTTGTTTGGTGGCATCAGCCATAATTGACCTGTAGAGAGGAGAGTTCTGAGGAAAATCTATAATGTTCATGTCTCTGGCTTTCTCTATCAACTAGCATAGAAATAAAAGAATTTAGATGGACTATTTCAATTCTTTTGGGAGAACATATACCGAAAGCATAGTCCAAGGAATCGTTTTCCTTTGACTGAAAGGGGCTTAAGTCTAAGTTTACAATCAAGAAAATAAAGAAGGTCTGTAAAAGAAGAATATAAAAATGATTTATCTTATTAAGATGGGGGTTGGAGGCCTGCAAGAAAGCCCTATTAAATTCTGTTTTTCAGTATAGACTACTAACTATATTACTGAAAAGGAAACAAAGAGAGATGGTACTACAGAATGTGTATTTTCCCCCCAGATATTTAGGAAGTAGCCAAAATACATTCTTCATTCTTAAACTCCGCAGAAAAATGAAAATGTCATTAATATTTTGACCTTACATTTTTTTCTGTGGGAACCCTTAGATAGTGTTTCCTAGAATTTGCAAAGTATTTCTCATCAAAGTAATGAATTTCCTTTCTCTTACATATCATACCACTCCCATTCTTCTTCATGGTTCTTTCTTTGCCATTAAGCCCAAACTTCCAAATCCACTACAACTTCAAGATAACAAAAGATACAATTCTTCAGCATGCTTTCATATTTTTTTTCTGGTTTAGCTAAGACTACATATAATCCAATGACTGAAATATCTATTTGGGAATGAGGAGACATATTTCAAATACTTCTTTCCTGAGATGAAAATAAAGCCCCCTTGAATTGTGTGTTCCCCCTTAAACAGTCTTACTTTTAACCTTCTGTTTGCCAGATGGTGGAACTGAATATCCACTTAATATGAACATGGTACCTAGATAGGTTAGATTAAGCCATAACAAGAAGTAAAACAGCAATGTCATTTCTCCATGCTTTCAAAAACAAAAAAAAAAGTATGCTTTTTATTTTTTCCTCATTTGTCTGACTCTGAGACAGTGAATACTGATTATAAAAGACACATTGGTGCACCCAACTTCAGTCCATTTTATCCATCTGGGTAGAGAAAGTGTGACAGGCGTGCGTGGGTGTGGATGTGTGTTGTGAGAATGTATAAGCAGGAATCCAGGCTTGAGAGCGCGAGAAAGTGAGAGCGAGAAAATGGACTGTGAAAATTTAAGTCTATCCCAAATCCTGATTAACAAGCCTGTTGTTTAATCTTCATTTATCTTAACTCATTTTGTAGTCAGGGCACATGGGCGTCATTTTCCTCAAGGAAGCTTTCTCTGATTAGAAATGCAGAACCAATAGAACTGTGGGCTATTATTTGAAATGCTGCCCTGGTCGTTATTTTTGGATGCCTGTCAGTAAACACAGGTATTAATGGGAAGGTCTCCAGTGTAATAACTAAAACAAATATAGAAAGCAAAAATCACCATCACAGTCACTCTGGTAATGGGGACAGATAAACCCAGAGCTGCAAATCCCCTTTTCAATGCTTTGACTGCCGACTCCAACACTTACCTTGAGCTAGACTACTTTTATTAACTTTGCCTTTTTAATACCTTCCCCGCCCCCCCAAACTACCACTGTCGGCCTTATTTTGGTTTGCCCCTTGATTTATCTTTCATATCCTGCTTATTTTATTTTACCTAATATCTTGCCTTCTAATGTCTTCTGAAATTCATATTATCATTTATATCAACTACTACAACTTCTCTTAATTTTTCTTTTTACAAAAGCTAAGGCTTCCTTTTTCCTTAAAAGCACACGTCTTAAAATCTTATGATTAGTGGACACTTTAATTCTTTTAGTGAAGTAAATTATATTGCCTGATGCTCCTTGGATTAACCTGCTTCTCATCCAGGGGAAGTATGGGTTGACCAAAAAGTCTGTTCAGGTTGTCTAGTAACATCTGAAGAAAAAACCCAATCGAACTTCTTGGCCAGCCCAATACGTGAAGCTAATTGGCCTGTAAAAATACTCACAGAGAGGAAAATGACACTTGTTAACCAACAACCTAGAATCAGTGACATTTATAAATTTAAGTATGGGTAGGGGACTTCTTACAAAATTCTTTTCACTGGTATTATTTAATTCTTGCATCTAATGAGATTATTATAATCTCATTTCACAAGGGTCAAACCACAACTTAGAGAAGTTAAGCCCTTTGTTCAAGGTCATACAAGTAGCAAGTGGCAGAGAGGGCCTTAGCCCAGTTTCTCCATCGGCAAATCCCATACCTTTTCAACAAAAAACCTTGGGAAGAGCAGCCCAGGTCTTCAAAGTAAAGGCCAGCTATATACATAAGTTAAGCTAAAGAGGATTTTTATAAAACATATATTTTAATTTAATGCCTTTACTTGCATAAATTATGTTTCGCTAACATCAGCTTCTCCTTATTTTCGATGTCAATTGACCTTCAAGTCAAATTAGGCCTGGTTCCTGTTCTTTGTAATAATGTTTTATTGAAGGAAATAGCCTTACCTGTTTGTTCATGTATGTCTAGGGCTGTCTTTGTACTACAAAGGCAGAGCTAAATGACTGAAACAGGGACCATATGGTCCAGAAAGCCTGAAAAGTTTATTATCTGGACTTTCTCAAAAAATGTTTATTGACCTCTGTCTTAGATTTTTTACTCCTGTTCATCCTTAACAATCTTTAGATAAATGAGAATAGACGGTAGTCAGCAAAGTATAATTTCCTTAGAAGTAAACCGTGTCTATGTATAGCTGTCAAATTAACCTTTCTAAAGTCATTTTTGAGTAACATCAAGGGCCAGTCACGCTGTAGTCAACCGATTCTACCCCAGGCTACTCTTAATTAGCTATTGAATATCAACACTACTGTAACAATTAAGATCGTGGTCCAGTTATTTCAGATATATAACTTCCAATCATAAAAAAATTTTGTGTGTGTGTTTCCAGTTTGTTTCAACAGGGATTTTTCTGGTATTGGATGGATAGTCTTCCCTAGATGAGAGTTCATTGATTCACTTAAGAAAGAAAAATGTTGAGAAATGTTTCTGTTTTACAAAGATGAAATCTGTTAGATGCTCACTGCCTTGTCTCAATAGTAACTAAACAATATGATGTGACAGATGTTTGAGAAATTCATGTACTAATTATATATCTCCATTTTTAACTTCTCAATTCTAGAAACTACTAGTCCTGAGAAGCTGCTGGTTTTTTTTTTTTTTTTTTCCCTTCATCTCTGATGGACACCAAGGGATAAATAACAAGGATATTCAGTTTGAACACTAAAAATAAATTCACAATCATTATTTCCCCCTTAAATAACTTAAGTGCTTATCACAAGAGTGTATTAAATTCTTTTTGGAAATTCCACTTTCATCAAGAACTCCTCTCTACAAAATGAGTTTCATAAATTCACTCTCTGCTGAATCTATAAATTAAAAATTCCTTTGGTTGTCTTTGTTTTGCTTCTTCTAAGACAGTTGCCTAGTTTTCATAAACAAAAGAGAACCCTTAAGGATTTTGAAGGTTTTGGCTCTCCTTTCAAACTTTGCCATTCTATATTGGAGTTTATGTCTTTTTAGTCTACATTTATGTGGCTTGTTCCTGTTTAGAAGCTAAGTCCTACTTTTTTGTGACCCCCATGGACTGTAACTAGCCATACTCTTCTGTCCATGGGATTTCCCAGGCAAGAATAATGGAGTGGTTAGCCATTTCCTTCTCCAGGTGGCTCCTGCCGCATCTCCTCCACTGCAGGCTGGTTCTTTAACACTGAGCCACCAAGGAAGTCCCAGCATTGTCATTTTTCTTGGTTGTTTCTGATGTCTTACCTTTAGTGCTTCATTTTTCATTATATTCTTGCATATTGTGATCCAATCTATAAATATTAAGAACAGGCACATTTGCACCATAATTTTCTGAAAAAGAGGATACTGTGTTATATTTTGTTTCCTTTCCATTCCTGGTGACTGTCAGAACTTCATCTGCCTTTAAGAGATTCAACACAGTCCTCAGAGAAGAGTCCACAATAACCCCTTAGTTGTAATGTTAGATACAAGTCCGTTACTCTGCAAGTGTAGTTTGGATTATTTGCTTCCTAAACACATGATTCAGCAGGTAAAGAACTCGTCTGCAACACAGGAGATGTGGGTTCGATTCCTGGGTCGGGGAGATCCCCTGGAAGAGGGCATGGCAACCCACTCCAATATTCTTGCTGGGATAAACCCATGAACAGAAGAGCCTGGTGGGCTATGGTCTGTCGGGTCACAAAGAGTCAGATAAAACTGAAGCGACTGAGCACAAACACATTGGTTTATTATCTTAATCTTATTCTCTGTGAGATTCATATGTCAATTTTCTTTCCACTATCACAACTTTATGAGGTCTTCCTGCAGTTTATCCCCATCAACTTGAAATTTTATTAATGAGAAGAGCTTAGTGTTACTGGCAAACTTGGGAATTTCGTTATGAACACTTTCTTTACCACATCATTTATAAAGCTGCTAGTAAGATCAGCCTCTGAGCTAATTCCTAATATTAAGTGCTTGAATAAACTAAAATAATGTATGGAGAAGAATTAAAACCTATAATTGCTATTTCAGTGCAAGAGATGGTTTTGAGTGGAAGTTGTTTAGAAAACAAATGAATTAAATCAACTGCTATAAAAGGTAGAACAATAATTAAAGACACCCTTAACTATTCATAGTCAGACCCAGTGGGAAATTACTGCCTTTTTTTATCAAAAAACAAAGAAGGGTAAGCCTACCCTGTGTAGACTGGAGAGTCCCTTACTCCTAAACCATCACCAAGACATAAGATATGGATGCTATTATCCCAGAACATTGAGGAACAATTGTGAACATCAAATCTTTTCCATCATATTCATGAGCATGAGAGACAATGAACGAAAACATTTCAAAAAGATTTTATTTAATGCCAAAGGCAGCAACAACAAACAAAGATACACAGAAAGAAATGGAATCTAGAGGATCTGGACTATGAATTTTGAAAAAGAAAAAAAAAAAAAACAAAAAAAGCATTTTCCAGAGCTTAAGTTCTCATCCTATCCAGATACTGGCTGGCTTCCAAGAGAGGCGTTGTCTTCAGCATCCAGCACTCAATAACCTAAGCCTTCAAATTCGTTCCCTTCCAAATTCAGTTTTCTTTCCCTATCAATTGAACCATTCAAAACAGAATGTACTTTGTGATCTATGAAACCCTGATTTCACTCCTGTAAAGTAAATCACAACAGGATAATCATCATCTCGAGATCACAAGACAATTCCAACTTTGGTACCAGAGATACACACATCAGGAGTAAAGAGAAGCAATTTCCCTACAAGGACCAATTTGATGAACTGTAACTTGTGTTAAAACTTAATATCAATACTCAATTGCTGCTTCAATAATACACATCATTGACTCAAAGTCAGTGCAACATAAAGGAAATCTTGACTGGATCAATGGAGAGCAATAGGTAAAGATATATCTGACCCCTCTGGGATTTGGAAAAACTCAAAGCAACTTCATTTGAATTTGGTGAAATAAAAGCAAACACTTGCTTAGCCCTACCAGGTCAACAGTTAAGGTTGACGGGATGAATTTAGCAAATGGTTGCTCTATTTTGAATATTTTCTGGGTAATATGTAAAGCAGAGCTCTGTGCCACTTTCAGTTCATCCTGCCTGTCAGCCGAAGCTGTGCTGGACAGATTCTGTGTCGGCTACAAGGATCCACAGCCTCCTCAAAACACCGCTGTATTACTCCACCTTTCCTCATTCTGCCTGCACAAGGGGCAGCCCAGAAGCTGGCAGTGAGTTAATCCTCCCAAGACAACCCTCAATTAATTGAGGAGGAGAATCACTAGACAGCTGACCTGGCCTCTTGGTCTCCCATCCTCTGGAGGGAAAACTCTGACTGTGTTCTCTGTGGTTCCTCCAGAGGATCCTCAGCAGAATGAGGTCCAGGGGCACAGAGCAGAAACTAGCTTGGGAATACTGATGCCCTCTGTGGAATTTCCCTCCTTCCCTACTTCATTTTCCTAGCTTCTAGCCAGGACCTCTCACCATCCCTAGTCAAATAAACTAGCAGCAACCTTATCTCAGTCTCAGGTTTAAGGGAACCCAAATTAGCACAGATCTGTATATCAGATTTATTAACACACTTGTCGTCAAATAGGTAAAATAGATTTTAATTCCATCAAAAATTAAAATAATTTTTTAATACCTGAATAAAAAGGCAATTTGTCATAGTAACAATTGACAATGTTAATCATGGGCGGCATGAATGTTATTAACAAATAAAAGAAAAATACTTTTTATCTATTAAGAATGTCCAAAAAAGTGGATTTTGTGAGGAGATAAAATTATAGAAGAATGACTAAAAAGTACATCACAGTTATAACAAAGTTGTGAAATAGATGCCTGATTTTGTGGAAAATGCAAATCTAACTGTAGATGTAAGATTTGGGGAAAAGGAACTACATTCACAACAGGAAGTTACATAACATGGCAGTTGTCGTCATTTGTAAGTAACTATATACAAAAAGGAAGATCTGTTTTAGGAAATTTCAAACTGTTTCTATGATTTGAAGGTAGGACAATGTTGGGGTGAAAATAATATATAATACCCTTCTTTCCATAACCACTTTTTGGGCTAATTAGAGAAAAACAGGGACTTCCTCTGTGGTGCAGCGCATAATAATCCGCTTGCCAACGCAGGGAACACAGGTTCGATCCCAGATCTGGGAAGATTCCACATCTGTGGAGCAGCTGAGCCCACGCACCATAACTCTTGAGCCCGTGCTCTAGAGCCTGGAAGCCACAACTAATATTTTGGAAAGAAAAGTGCCTAGAGCCCGTGTTCTGCAACAAAAGAGGCCACTGCAGTGAGAAACCCTCAATCTGCAACTGCAGAGTTAGCCACCATTCACTACAACTAGAGAAAGCTCAGGCAGAGCATCTGAGACCCAGCCTAGCCAAAAATAAACATAAAATAAATTTTTAAAAAATTAAAAATTATACATGGGAATCAAGCAGATAGAAATAAAAATATCACTTTAATCACTTAGACTGGGTTACAGGCCAGGGCCTTTCTTCATATTTACTCAATTAATTTCAGGGAATAATTTACCCCCACAGGCATCCCTGAGTGGAGAGACCTACCCCTGTAAAACTTACTCCAGGAAGAGTCAAACTGTATATATGTTTTTTTTTTTCCTTTACAGCTAGATCCCAAGAGAAATGGGAGTTGAGAGGAATAAATTATGTTTGCCTAGTTTCTCCTTCCAAACTCAACTATCAGATAAGTCACTCTTTCCTCTCTAAGGGAGGAGTAAGGGCGTAGGCAGAGGGCATGAATGTTGCACTAATTAAATGCTTTCCACATGGAATGAAACTTTAGGAATGAGGAGAAGGCAAAATACCCAACCCCAACTGATTCAGAAGAAGTTTTTCTGAATCTGTCATGTCTGAACTATCAGATGTGACAGACCAATCTCCTATAACCCTTACCATTGTCTACTTCTAGTTCCTGAGAGAAAAGGAAAGTATTTGATATGGTGAATATACTGGCCACTAGTAACTCAAGAATGAGTTATTCTGAGTTCTTTCATTTGAATTAGAATTCCTGGGTAGCCAGAAATACAAGGATTTCCAAGGATAACCCTCAACCAAATGGAGAGAGTCACTGGATAAAAGTTTAGGCTTCCTGTATCAATATTTTAGAAAGAAAAGTTTATGTGTATTTTACATAATTCTGCAGAGGATCTCCAGTAGGATTGGGCTTTAGTCACCTAGCAGTAACCAGTTCAATAATATACCCAGTAGTCAAGAAACTCATTTTTTATTATTGACCAATAGTTAATGTTATCTAGTTTTAATAATGACTATTAAAAGATAATTCAGAAATTCTATCATTAGAATCTTAATATTACTATATTACAATCTATTATAGTACAATCTCTTAATGCTCAAGTAATGTTAGAATCTATTAATGCCTTGCACAAAGTAACAGTGATTTGAATTGTGGCTCAGCTGGTAAAGAATCCGCCTGCCATGAGAAGACCTGGGTGTGTACCCTGGGTTAGGAAGATCCCCTGAAGAAGAGAAAGGCTACCCACTCCAGTGTTCTGGCCTGGAGAATCCCATGGACTGTATGGTCCATTGGGTAGCAAAGAGTCGGACAAAACTGAGAGACTTTCACCATCATACACTAAAACCAGCTAATTATTTTCTGGTATTTTAAATTCTTACATCTTTTTTCTGTATTATTCTATTCTTATCCTAATTCCTATTCTTCTTCTTCCTAAATAAGGTTTATAGTGAGGTTAGCAAACATATATTCCTAGTAGAAATCTCAACAGAATGAAAAACTGGTGTATCTAGTCCAAGTAGCAAACTCTGGATTATCTACCAACAGATTCCTGATTGGGACATAGAACAAGAATGCAGAGAAGCTTCATTTCTCTGGCATTATCATTGTTGGTGTATTAACAATCTGTTGCCACATAACAAATTATTCAAAAGTTTAGTGGCTTTCAACACCACCATTTATTATCCCAGTTCTTGAGGGTCAGGAATCTGGGCATGGTTCAGTGGTCCTGTGGCTCAGGGTCTCTCATGAGGCTGCAGTCAAGGCAGTCATCAAGGATACAGTTAATACAAGGCTCAACTGAATGAGTTCCCATGTCCATTCACTTTTCTGTTTGTAGAATTCAGTTTCTCCTATCGTAAGACTGAGAGTCTCAGTTCTTCACTGGCTGTTAACTAGAAGGCGCCTGCAGTTTCCTGGTACATGGGCTTCTCCATAGAGAAACTTGCAACTGAGGCAGCTAGCCTCATTAGAGAAAGCAAACCAATGAAGCCAGAAAGGGACAATAATGATGTAAGTCAGTCTTTTCAAAACCTAATCTAAGAAGTGATATCACATCACTTTTGCATGTTCTCTTCATTAGACGTGAGTAACCTGGTAAGGCCCTCCCTCAAAGGAAGTGTGTCTAACTAAGATATGAAAGCCAGGAGGCAAGGGTCATCCTAGAAGGCTACCTACAACAACTGAAATTTATTGATATCTTAGCTATTTCACCATAATTAAATCTCATCACTAAGCTAAAGAGTTAATTATGCAAAGGTAAATCTCCTTCATAGAACATTTGGCTTATCTGTCATCTCCATACACACAGATAAAGCTTTTTTCTACTTTGTTATTGTGTTTGCCTACTGGCTGTACATCAGTACGACGGGTAACCACCAGGACTGGTTATTTGTTTTAATTACTGTTCTCTGTATTCACTATTTTCTATTTACTTAGAGAGAAACAGACAACCATATTTTGTGAAAATTCATATGTATAATAAAAGAAGCAAAGTTTTTCTCTACTTATTAAAATATTTTTTTAAATCCTATTCTGCTCTATTCTCATCATCTTTTTGTTTCCAAGCTTTTCATAGTTATAACTTTTTGGCATGTCATTATGAATTCATGGGCTTTCACACATTCAATTTATGGTTAATTAACAGTAGTTATTATTGTGTTTTGAAGCTCAGATTTTCATAATTTGAACTTCATTAGTTTATTTATCCTTTTAGTCATCATCCCATGATGTTCCTAAAAACGTTTTACTTTCTAACAAAAGCTATATGTTTTAGACCTGTTGCTTCTAATCCTGACTTTTTACTGCTTAAAAGCCACTGTCAGAGGAGGTGTGATTTCTTTCAGTGGCAAAGGCTGTCAGAAACAAAATTCTAAGCATTAGAGGTACATACATTTATGCTGTTGTAGGAAAAAGTGCTAATACTGCTAGTAAATTTTAGAGAAAGATCTGGGGAAAGTTTTCCTTTTTAGAGTCAAGTTTCAAATTGATTTTTCTAACTTAACACCATTTTAAACATTATGTTGTGTTATCTCACTTTTTTTAAACGAAGGTTTGCAAAACACTGAGAACTCTCATTACATAAAAGGCAACCAGGCAGGTAAAACTCACCTGTCTCCCAAAAAAGGACATGAATAAGTCCTTGATTTAGCCTAAACAGCCAGGTCTACAGACTTTAAAAATTCAAACTCATTTCTGGTCAGTAATTACTGTTGGGCAATCTTTATATGCCCCTCTCTGTTTCTCATAGTTTTGTGCATTCCATTATTTAACTTGTGATTTTGCAGCTTACCAGTGATCTACCGTGCAAAGACTTTGTTATTCTAAACCCTTGCCTGTTCAAAAATTCTTGTATGTGAAGAAAGAAGTCTGTATGGAACTTCTCCAACCCCACGGATCATTGCTGATATTGTAGAGCACATCTACTCTCTGCAGCCCTTCTCCTAAATATAGATGAATATACCACTTTCTGTAATTTCTACCACCTCTTTTACCATCAGTCTGCTCCTCATTCTACACTTTAAAAGATGTGAGTGTTATGTGAACGGAAGTTAGAACAAAATACATATGCATTTTCAGACATGTGTGAGTGTGTGTGTGTATGTGATGTTTTTTACATACATTCTAGGGCAAACATTACTGTTTGGCTAATTCAGTATCTACTTCTATTCCCCTCCTCTATAATTGTTTCCCATTATAGTTGAAAAAAAAATAGTCATCACCAGTTCAATTAGGCCATGTGCCACAATTTTGGGCAGAAATGGAAGCTGCTAAATCTGGATGAGGGCTTCCCGGGTGGCTCAGTGGTAGATTCCACCAGCCAATGAAATAGACATGGGTTCAGTCCTTGGGTTGAGAAGATCCCCTGGAGAAGGAAATGGCAACTCACTCCAGTATTCTTGCCTAGGAAATCCCATGGACAGAAGAGCCTGACAGGCTACAGTCCATAGGGTCACAAAAGAGTTGGACATGACTTAGCAACTAAACAACAAACAAATCTGCATGAAATTGAATGTTTGTCTTAGAATACTCTTCCATTGTTGTTGCTCAGTCACCAGTCATGTCAGACTCTTTGTGACCCCATGGACTGCAGCATGCCAGGCCTCCCTGTCCCTCGCCAAATCCTGGATTTTGCCCAAGTTCATGTCCAGAAGGCTCTTCTAGAGGAACTCAAGCTAAGACAGAAATGAGATGGTGGTAACTCCAGTAGTATTGTAAAAACACAATTAGAGGCTTAGCTATGGTGACTCGGGATGGGATTCATGTAAAAGAGGAGCACTGGCTTATACAACATCTCTGAGTTTTGAGAGGCAAAAGGGACAGTGATAATGATAATACCCATGGAGATGTTGTTGTGTAATCAAAGTGACAAAGAAAGAAGATCACAAAGTCATATGAGGGAGCTATCAACTCAAAACACAGTGTGAAAGCCACTGGCCTGTTATGGCAGTATTCAAAGAGACTCCTCATCCGCAGCCAGAAAACAGACTGAGCTGAAAAGGAGGTTGTGGATCTTACTAAGAAAGTAACCATTATAAATAAAAGCTGAATTTACAATCCCCTGGCAAGTCTCTATGCTAAATTCATGGCCCTGATGGGGAGGAAGGGAATCTAGAATCTGGAACAAGAACATCTGGGTTTATACACATAAGAATCTTCAACCACTAAATCCTCTAAAAATTGGTAGCCAAAGCAACTGTCTCCTCCTTGGTAGAGGATCACAGCCTCTCGTTGCCTGGAAACCATGAGAGGTCCTCACCTAAGGCAGATGACCCACAGATGATGTCTGCATTCCTCAAGGTCTGCCCCACTGCTGGTCACGGCTTCTAGATGTGCTGTGCTTGGTTGTTCAGTCATGTCCCACTCTTTGTGACCCCATGGACTGCAGCCCCCCAGGCTCCTATGTCCATGGGATTCTTCAGGAAAGAATACTGGAGTGGATTGCCATGCCCTCCTCCAGGCGATCTTCCCAACCCAGGGATCGAACTCAGGTCTCCTGCTTTGCCGGCAGATTCTTTATCATCTGAGCCACCAGGGCCCAGCTTCTAGATGCTTCTGCTGCTGCTAAGTCGCTTCAGTCGTATCCGACTCTGTGCGACCCCATAGACGGCAGCCCACCAGGCTCCCCCATCCCCAGGATTCTCTAGGCAAGAACATCGGAGTGGGTTGCCATTTCCTTCTCCAATGCATGAAAGTGAAAAGTGAAAGTGAAGTCGTTCAGTCGTGTCCGACTCTTCGCGACCCCATGGACTGCAGCCCACCAGGCTCCTCCGTTCATGGGATTTTCCAGGCAAGAGTACTAGAGTGGGTTGCTGTTTCCTTCTCCAGCTTCTAGATGAATGGTCCTCAAATTTCAACATTTATTAGCATCACCGGAGTACTTGTTACATCACAGATTATTAAGCTACCACCCCCCAGAGGCTCTGATTCAGTAGGTCTAGGATGCGACTTGGGAATCAGCACCGCTAACAAACTCCCAGGTGATGCTAATGCTGATGGTCTGGACACCACACTCCCAGAACCACTCTTTTAGAAGAATAATGAGGAATAACTCTCAGTCCAGCCTAAATTAGGGAAGTAGTCTCTGCTAGAAAGAAAGAGGTTATTTACCAAAAAAGCCACAGAACCTGAATAATTTGTTACCATAGGAACCAAGAAAATGAGCCCAAGAATGGATCTGAGAGTATAGGATATAAAGCAAATATAAAGCAGTTTTGAGTCTTGAGTTTTGATCTACAAACACTCTCTCATGACTCTGGACACTGGGAACAAAGATGCTTTGAACCCATTGTAGCATGTTGATGAGATAGGTCTTTGAATGTGGGGATGATAGATGATAGTGGCCTACAGTGAATGAAATAGAATTGCCTTGGCAGAGTAGTTATGATGGAGGCAAAAGGCTCAGAGAAATGGACATGTACAATAAATTCTTTTATGTATGACCAGAGATCATTAGCTATGTTCCTTTGTCATTGTTGTTGTTCAGTCACCAAGTCATGTCCGACTCTTCATGACCCCATCCATGTATGGCAACACACCAGGCTTCACTGTTCTTTAGGAGGGTCCAAAGGGTATTCCCTTTGTTAACGCAATAAGGAAGGCACAGGCATCATTGAGTAGAATGGAAATCCTCTTTAAGTTACTGGGTTCTCTACTTGCAATCCAAGATAGGAGAGACCAGGTGATGGCACTTAACTTCCTGAAGCAAGATGGACACAGGCAGCAAAGTTGGGGTGACTATGAGGGATTCTTGCCCTCAGAGGCCATATGAAAATAGCTAGTAGACCTTGGAGTTCCCAGAGACTAACCTGACCGACAGTGTGGGTGTTGCTTCACCTGTATAACCGAAAAAGATCAAGAGCGAGTAAGCAGGAGTTTGGTGTCAGTTACTACAATTAAATGTCATGATTCTTCACCTAGTTTCAAGATCTTGGCCAGTTCTCAGACTCAGAGGCCAATAATCAAAAGGGAATTCAATCTCCTTGAGGAAGGACCTTTACACTACAACTATATACAACTGTGATCCCCCTTATACTTTCCCAGAGTGACTTATAACCACTTACAGAAATTTTACACTAATAAAAGTGAAATACACAAATGTTTACAGGGATGTGGGATACAAAGACTGAGGTAATACTGATACAGTGGAAACATTATTTATAATGAAAGAAGTAAAGACATGACCACTAGACCTCCTATTTCTTAAATACTCAGCTGAAATTCAGTAAGCTCTTAGCATCTGTAAGATGTAAGACTTCACCTTACATTTGAAGTCTGACTTCAAATTACAGCACCTTCATCTCCTTATCTGATGGCTTCCTCTAACCATCAAAGCTTGCCCTTGCCTACACACACAGAAGACAGAATTCTTAAAAATGAATGCCACCTAAAAACAACCTAACTCCTGCTACCTTTGAGGCTTATGTTCTACTCTGTTTCAAATCATATTTTAAGTGGCTTGGTAATGCACTTTATATTGGCTTTGTTCTCTTCTTGGTATTGATTTCTTATTCTCCTAGCAGTGTTTCCAACATCCATTGGACCATAGAAAAAGCAAGAGGATTCCAGAAAAATGTCTACTTCAGCTTCATTGACTACTCTAAAGCATTTGACTGTGGGGATCACAAAAATCTGTGGAAAATTCTTCAAGAGATGGGAGTACCAGAACTTACCTGTCTCCTGAGAAACCTATATGCAGGTCAAGAAGCAACAGAACCAGACATGAAACAATTGACTGGTTCAAAATTGGGAAAGGAGTACATCAAGGCTGTATATTGTCATCTTACTTATTTAATGTATATGCAGAGCACATCATGTGAAATGCCGGACTGGATGAAGCACCTGGAATCAAGAATAAAGGGAGAAATATCAATTACCTCAGATATGCAGCTGACACCACCCTTATGGCAGAAAGTGAAGAAGAACTAAAGAGCCTCTTGATGAAAGTGAAAGAGGAGAGTAAAAAAGCTGGCTTGAAGCTTAACATTCAAAAAACGAAGATCATGGCATCGGGTCCCATCACTTCATGGCAAATAGATGGGGAAACAGTGGAAACAGTGACAGACTTTATTTTCTTAGGCTCCAAAATCACTACAGATGGTGACTACAGCTATGAAATTAAAAGATGCTTGCTCCATGGAAGAAAAGCTATGAGAAACCTAGACAGCATATTAAAAAGCAGAGACATTACCAACAAAGGTCCATCTAATCAAAGCTATGGTTTTCCTAGTAGTCATGTATGGATGTGATAGTTGGACAGTGAAGAAAGCTGAGCGCCAAAGAATTGATGCTTTTGAACTGTGGTGTTGGAGAAGACTCTTGAGAGTCCCTTGGACTGTAAAGAGATCAAATCAGTCAATCCTAAAAGGAAATCAGTCCTGGGTGTTCATTGGAAGGACTTATGTTGAAGCTGAAGCTCCAATACTTTGGCCACCTGATGCAAAGAACTGACTCACTGGAAAAGACCCTGATGCTGGGAAAGACTGAAGGCAGGAGGAGAAGGGGACGATGGAGGATGAGATGGTTGGATGGCATCACCAACTCGACAGGCATGAGTTTGAGCAAGCTCCAGGAGTTGGTGATGGATACGGAAGCCTGGTGTGCTGCAGTATATGGGGTCACAGAGTTGGACATGACTGAGAGACAGAACTTAACTGAGCACTGTTTTCATAGATCCTTTCCCAAATGTGTGTGCTCAAATATTTGTGTCTAGCGCTGCTTCTGGGGAGAAATGTGTATTAAGATATATTAATACAAGTAAACAGGACAGGAAGTGAAAAGTTTCCTCCCTTTTTCATTTGAGATTCTGGCACATCATCACCTAAGATATCCATCAGCAATACAGGATATCTGATAGAAATGAGAAACTATGATGTGGCACTTAAGCACAAAAACAGGGGCAAGAAATAGCACCTTCTGAGTCTTCTTCTGTGAAGCTTGTCAGATATTTAGAAATTCTGATGTGATGTAATTGAGTTGAAAGCCAGAAGACCAGCTAGCGTGAGGTGAGAAATGAGATGACATCATTGCTGACACTGCTGAGGACCAGCAATACCACCAAGCATTCATATAGAGCCAGTTCTCCACGTGGAAGATCGTGGTGCCTTGACTACGGCAAGAGACCAGAAAAGTCTCTCTAGCTTCAGACAGACTTCTGCAGGTGATTCCATAAGGGTATCTATCTACGATGAGGAGGGATGAAGGGTATTGCCCAGAACCCAGGGAGAACACAATCTCTTATCCCATGATCATAAGGACACAGAAATCCTCTCAAATCCAGATATATTTCAAGCAGGATAGGAGAAGAGGAGTCACAGAAAGCTGAAATTTGGACTGTCTGAATGTGTGGGCTGTGCTAAATTGCTCAGTCATGTCTGACTCTATGCAACCCCACGGACTGTAGTCTGCCAGGCTCCTCTGTCCATGGAATTCTCCAGGCAAGAATACTACAATGGGTTGCCATTCCCTTCTCCAAGGGATCTCCCCAATGCAGGGATTGAACCTGCGTCTCCAGCACTGCAGGCTGATTCTTTACCATCTGAGCCAAAAGGAAGCCCAAATAGTAATATAACACAGGGTTGTCTAAAACCAAGAGACTGAGGTCATTTTTACTGCCAAGTTTAAATACTGCCACAGCACAATCTATGCTGTCCAGTTAAGTGGGGCTCCAGAGGAAGAGTTTCATGTTAACGGCACCCCCAGTTTATAGATTTAACGTCTTCAAAGAATAACTGAATTCTCACTTTCCTTTATTTATTAAGGGGGAAATGCTTTTGATATATATTTAAATATAATGATATTATAATAATATAATACCCTGGAGTGCATCACTTACACTTTCCAGGGTTGTAAAGGCAGAAAAAGACAAGATCATAAGCACAACACAGGCAGGAGAGCCCTTGGATGCAGACACTCAGATTCACCTGAGACCAGAAAAGAGGTGAGGCTGTACATTAGAGGATCCTGGGCCTCAGGGGACCTGAAAGAGCTGTCAGGACAAAAGGTAATTAACAACTGTCCCTGTACCTTCTCCTTCTCTCGGGAAATTTGTCCCCTCACTTCTCCTGTACGTGTCCTGTGTCTTCTCTTGATGATTCGTAATTCAACCACTCTGAATCCAAATGTCATTAAGAAAGATAACACAAAGGGAAACTTTAGACACCTTAAAACTGAAGCAGTTCATTCAGATGAAGAAGTACTGTGTTTTATAAAACTCTGTGAAACGGATCCTAACACAGAAGTCAAAAAAAGAGAACTGTGGGGATCTCAGCGTTTAACAGTCCACACAAGTGTTAACGGGAGCTTCAAACCCATATCAGGGTTAATCAAGATGTCAAATCATAATTTTACAGAGCACTTTATAAGTTGTCATATAAACAAAGGCACTATTATTGGAAATCTAAAACAGAAAAGGCTCAGTTGCTCAATAGTGTTTGACTCTTTGCAACCCCATGGGCTGCAGCATACCAGACTTCCCTGTTCTTCACTATCTCCTGAAGCTTGTTCAAACTTATCTCCATTGAGTTGATGATACCATCCAACCATTTCATCCTCTGTCACCCCCTTCTCCTCCTGCCCTTAATCTTTCCCAGCATCAGGATCTTTTCCAAGGAGTCAGCTCTTCGCATCAAGTGGCCAAGGTATTGGAGCTTCAGTATCAGCAGCAGTCCTTCCAATGAATATTCAGGACTGATTCCCTTTAGGATTGACTGGTTTGATATCCTTGCAGTCCAAGGGACTCTAAAGAGTCTTCTCCAGCACCACAGTTTGAAATCATCAATTCTTCAATGCTTAGCCTTCTTTATGGTCCAACTCTCACATCTGCACACAACTACTGGAAAAACCATAGCTTTGATTATATGGACATTTGACACTAAAGTGATGTCTCTACTTTTTAATATGATGTCTAGATTTGTCCTAGCTTTTCTTCCAAGGAGTGAGCATCTTAATTTCATGGCTTCAGTCATCATCCACAGTGAATCTGGAGCCCAAGAAAATAATATTTGTCACTGTTTCCACTTTCCGCCTTCTATTTGCTATGAAGTGATGGGACAGGATGCCATAATCTTCGTTTTTTGAACATTGAATTTTAAGCCAGCTTTTTCACTCTCCTCTTTCACCCTCATAGAGGCTCTTTAGTTCCTCTTCACTTTCTCCAATAGAGTAGTATCATGTGCACATCTGAGGTTACTGATATTTCTCCCAGCAATCTTGATTCCTCCTTGGGCTTCATATAGCTCAGCATTTTGCATGATGTACTCTGCATATCAGTTAAATAAGCAGGGTGACAATATATAGCCTTGTAATACACCTTTACCAATTTTGAACCAGTCAATTGTTTCATGTCTGGTTCTAACTGTTGCTTCTTGACCTGTATATAGGTTTCTTAAGAGACAGGTAAGGTCTGGTACTCCCATCTCTTTAAGAATTTTCCAGTTTGTTATGATTCACACAGTCAAAGGCTTTAGTGTACTCAATGAAGCAGAAATAGATGTTTTTTCTGGAATTCCCTTACTTTCCTTATGATCCAATGAATTGCTTCTTCTAAACCTGCTTGTGCCTCTGGAAGTTATTGGTTCACCTCCTGTTGAAGCCTAGTTTGAAGGATTTTGAGTGTAATCTTGCTAGTATGTGAAATGAGCACAATTGTTTGGTATTTTGAACATTCTTTGGCATTGCCTTTCTTTGGGATTGGAATGAAAACTGACTTTTTCTACAAGCAATAAATGCTAGAGAGGGTGAGGAGAAAAGGGAGCCCTCTTACACTGTTGGTGGGAATGCAAACTAGTACAGCCACTATGGACAACAGGGTGGAGATTCCTTAAAAAACTGGAAATAGAACTGCCATATAACCCAGCAATCCCACTCCTGGGCATACACACGGAAGAAACCAGATCTGAAAAAGACACGTGTACCCCAATGTTCATCGCAACACTGTTTATAATAGCCAGGACATGGAAGCAACCTAGATGTCCATCATCAGACAAATGGATAAGGAAGCTGTGGTACATATACACCATGGAATGTTACTCAGCCATTAAAAAGAATTCATTTGAATCAGTTCTAATGAGATGGATGAAACTGGAGCCCATTATACAGAGTAAAGTAAGCCAGAAAGATAAAGCCCAATACAGTATACTAACGCATATATATGGAATTTTAAAAGATGGTAATGATAACCCTATATGCAAAACAGAAAAAGAGACACAGATGTACAGAACAGACTTTTGGACTCTGTGGGAGAAGGTGAGGGTGGGATGTTCAGAGAGAACAGCATTGAAACAAGTATACTATCAAGGGTGAAACAGATCACCAGCCCAGGTTGGATGCATGAGACAAGTGCTTGGGGCTGGTGCACTGGGAAGACCCAGAGGGATGGGATGGAGAGGGAGGTGGGAGGGGGGATCAGGATGGGGAACACATGTAAATCCATGGCTGTTTCATGTCAATGTATGGCAAAAACCACTACAATACTGTAAAGTAATTAGCCTCCAACTAATAAAAATAAATGAAAAAATTTTTTAAATAATAAAATAAATAAAAATAAATTTAAAAAAAAAGAAAGAAAACTGACTTTTTCCAGTCCCGTGGCTGCTGCTAAGTTCCAAATTTGAGTGCAGCACTTTAACAGCATCATATTTTTAGGATCTGAAATAGCTCAGCTGAAACTCCATCGCCTCCACTAGCTTCATTCATAGAAATGCTTCCTAAGGCCCGCTTGACACTCTAGGATGTCTGGCTCTAGGTGAGTGATCACACCGTCGTGGTTATCCAAGTCATTAAGACCTTTTCTTGTACAGTTCTTCTATGTATTCTTGCTACCTCTTCTTAATCTCTTCTGCTTCTGTTAGATAGATCTTTACTGCTTCTGTCCTTTATTGTGCCCAAACTTGCCTGGACTGTTCCTTTGATATCGCCAGATTTCTTGAAGAGATCTCTAGACTTTTGCATTCTATTGTTTTCCTCTATTTTCACTGTTCACTCAAGAAAGCTTTCTTATCTCTCCTTGCTATTCTCTAGAACTCTGCATTCAGTTGGATATATCTTTCACTTTCTCCCTTGCCTGTCACTTCTCTTCTTTTCTCAGCTATTTGTAAAGCCCCCTCAGACAACCACTTTGCCTTCTTGCATTTCTTTTTCTTGGCGGTGGTTTTGGTCCCTGCTTCCTGTACAGTGTTATGAACCTCCGTCCATAATTCTTCAGGCACTCTGTCTACTGGATCCAATCCTTTGAATCTATTCATCATATAAAATTTCTTTTACAGATAATTCTGGTAATTAGTACAGGAAAAAGAAAAAGTGAGGATTAGGCCTTCCATATGGCTGGGAAGTAGGAGAGATGTTGATGATGAGGGAATCAGGGGAATCACTAACACCTCTGTCAAGAAGAACAGCAAAGTAAAGTAATTAAAGCCCAGTTTTGATACCAGATGGGCTCAGATTTTAATCCCAGATCTGCCACCTGCTACCTGTGCAATCTTGAGCAGTTTATTTAACCTTTCTGAGAATTAACTGGATGTTATGCAGATTAACTGAGACCATATAAAGTTTCAGGAACATCATAGATGTCCGATAACTATTCATTTTTCCACCCCATTCACACCCACTACCCATATTTAAGAGAAGGAAGAGGTGGAATCTTGGGTAAATGAGACTGAATATACAGGGGAAGAAAGCAAAGCTCCAGGAAAAATTGCAGAAATAAGAGTGAAAAACAAAATACTTTATGGAAGGTGCCTTGGTTTTCTAGCACATGCATTCTAACACACCCAAATTTCATGTCTAGTCTAAGCAGCCAAGTTTTCATGCTACTAGATCATTTCCAGGCTCCTCAAAATCCTCTGGAATCCATCTGAGATCAGTGTCCAAACTGGGGAACCTGCCGCAATGTTGATCCCCAGGCACCAGGGCCAGAGGCTTTGATTCAAAATATTCTTCTGTATTTTCACAAAAGAGACTAATGTTTTTAGATAAGAACTGAGGCTTCTCTCCCCGTTTTTCATCTGATTGCTAAATTTTCTTTCTGCTCTTCTCTTACTCAGTCAGAAGCTGCATGACCTCAGGACAAAAAAATTATAAAAACAAATGTCTTATTATTAGAAATTACTTTCCAAATCAAATTTTCAAAAGAAAATGTTAGAGTCAAAGAAATTTTAATTCCACAGAGGCTACAATTTTGAAAGGAGATAAAAGGTTTTATGGTGAATGTCAAAATATGTGACCCATGCCATAGGCAATAGATTTGAGAAAGAATCAGATAACATCCCATTTTCCCACCCAACCTGAGTCCAAGAAAAGATGCAGCTTACCCAACTAGAGGTAAAGGAACCTTAAGCCAGAGAACAGAATTAGGTGTAAATGTGAAATTCTTGGTCAGCAAAGATCAAGGAGCTTGGAGGACAACTTAGTCCAAACCTCTGATGCCATGAAACCATTAAATAACTTGGGAACTCAGGTACAGTTTCAGGAAAAGGGCGTGAAACAGAACTCTTGAGTAAACTAAATTACAATGACAGGCTAATCCATGAAGTCCAACATCAGTAGATTAATTCTTCTGCCATCACTGAAAACAACGGCTCTCAGCAGAAATTAAATCCAGTTATATGAAAATCTTATAAAAGTTAAATTTCCCCACACATTTTGGAAATTGTACGCCTACTACAGTTTAAAAAGCTACGTAAGTTCTTCTGATTCAAGTGACCTGCAAACCACACTCTGAGAAATACTGTGAACTCTACTTAAAGTCTAGGTCCTCCTCCATACAGATCTTCAGTTTAGTTCAGTCCAGTCGCTCAGTCATGTCCTACTCTTTGCGACCCCATGAACCACGGCACGCCAGGCCTCCCTGTCCATCACAAACTCCCAGAGTCCCCCCAATCCCATGTCCAGTGTGTCGGTGATGCCATCCAACCATCTCATCCTCTGTCGTCCCCTTCTCCTCCTGCCCCCAATCTCTCCCAGCATCAGGGTCTTCTCAAATGAGTCAGCTCTCCGCATCAGGTGGCCAAAGTATTGGAGTTTCAGCTTCAACATAAGTCCTTCCAATGAACACCCAGGGCTGATCTCCTTTAGGATGGACTGCTTGGATCTCCTTGCAGTCCAAGGGACTCTCAAGAGTCGTCTCCAACACCACAGTTCAAAAGCATCAATTCTTCAGCGCTCAGCTTTCTTCACAGTCCAACTCTCACATCCATATATGACTACTGGAAAAACCATAGCCTTAACTAGATGGACCTTTGTTGCAAAGTAATGTCTCTGCTTTTTAATATGCTGTCTAGGTTGGTCATAGCTTTTCTTCCAAGGAGCAGGCATCTTTTAATTTCATGGCTGCAATCACCATCTGCAGTAATTTTGGAGCCCAGAAAAATAAAACCTGTCACTGTTTCCACTGTTTCCCCATCTATTTGCCATGAAGTGATGGGACCAGATGCCATGATCTTAGTTTTCTGAATGTTGAGCTTTAAGCCAACTTTTTCCCTCTCCTCTTTCACTTTCATCAAGAGACTCTTTAGTTCTTCACTTTCTGCCATAAGGGTGGTGTCATCTGCATACCTGAGGTTATTGATATTTCTCCCAGCAATCTTGATTCCAGCTTGTGCTTCCTCCAGCCCAGCATTTAAGATCTTCAGCTTACCCTATAAAGTGATACCTGCTGCTTAGGGTTAAGGTGAGGATTTAGTGAAACATGTTACTTAGTGTATAGTAAGTTATTGATAACTATTAACTCATTGTTATCAGAGAAACATTTCTAATTCCCTCCTGATATTTTCTTCTATATTGAGAGGCCTTAATTAGTGTAACTGCTGGTGTTTTTTACACAACTTTATCTGCCCCAGGAAACTGAATGACTTATTGGTCACTTTGGGAAGAATGAACTGGAGTATTGTTAGCTCAGTTCCTTCTTGCTTCTTCATGGGAACGTGTAGCCAGTGATATTCCACTGGGAGCACATCACCTACTATTCCCTCAGAGACAGACTCTGTCCCTATAGTGAAGCTCCCCCCTGGTCCGGCATTATCTGTACCTGTGCATTCTACTAACCCTGGGCTCAGTTATAGGCTCATTTAGCTTTCACATGATTTGACTTACCTTTTTTGGGCAACAAGGTTCTATTTGGGCCTACTGCATTCCTTTGTATTATATATAAGTTTATTTAAATCTGAATATTGATGAAGACTGCTACTTAGTAAGTTTCTAAGGAATCTCAGCACTTATTGTAAATGAAATAAGTAAGAGCTATACAATTTACCCAAAAGTCTTGGTTTTTACATCCTTTGACCCAGAAATTTCACCTAAAATAATTTAAACAAAGGCAAAAATATTTATGCATAGTAATTTTCATAATATTTATGCATAATAATTTTTATGATTGGAAAAATGTAAATATCAAACAACGGGTAACTAGTTAACTTATGGTATTGATAAAGTGGAATACTATGAATATGTTAAATATAATATTGTCAACTTCAAATACTTACTAGATGTAATAACAGAGACCAGATTGACTCTGCCAATTTTAACAGCTAAACACATGAACAGATATATGAACAAACAATTTTCAGACATCGGACAACAAGCAGCATAGAACTGTGGGATTCCAGAGAGATCAGAAACAAACAAGGTGAGCCCTGCATTTTCATCAGCTTACTGCTAAGAGACAGTTTCCATGGAACAAGTAGGAAAAACTCATATAAAGATCATCAGTATTGCCTAGTTGAGAAGACAGAGATAGCATTCAAGGCAGCTACAAATTGTAGAGCAAAGTAATGGAAAAGAGGGCACTCTATATAGAAAGAGCTTTGTAGCTCTGCAAATGGGTCCCACTGAGTCTTTAGCTGAGTATTGGTCTGTACATGTCTAAGAAAAAAAATATGTGAGGTCAGGGGGGAAATACCAAAGAGGAATGGACAAAACAATTCTGGACCTCACACAAGCCTGGAAATAGTTTGCCTTCACATCAGTCAGAGTGGAAAGATCTCATAATATATGGTCATCAGGTGGAATTCTGAGAAGGGCATCACCTTGGTAGTAGAGTTAAATTAGTCTCAGACTAAAGAGTTCTCTATACCAATAAGCAAAGATTAAACCTTGAAAAAGTATAATTGATTAACTGCAGATCTGAACAAAATCTAACATTAAAAGATAATCAAAATCCATCAACCAACAACCTAAATTTACAATGCCAGGTATCTAATAAAAGATTGCAAGACATGAGCATAAACAATAAAATATGACTCATAACCAGGGCTTCCCTGGTGGCTCAGAGGTTAAAGTGTCTACCTGGAATGCAGGAGGCCCTGGTTCGATCCCTGAGTTGGGAAGATCTCTGGAGAAGGAAATGGCAACCCACTCCAGTACTCTTGCCTGGAGAATCCCATGGAGGGAGGAGCCTGGTAGGCTAGAGTCCATGGGGTCGCAAAGAGCTGGACACGACTGAGTGACTTCACTTTCACTTTCACTTTCATAACGAGAAGAAAAATCAAACTATAGAAATGCACAGAAAATTCCATAGATGAAATTAGCAGACAGGAATATTAAAATAGTTAATATAAATAAACTGTATATGTAAGACCATGTCATAACTGTATATGTAAGACCATGTAAGACCATGTAAGGTCATGTCATAAAATTATGACCATCATGAGGAAATAAATGTAAGTTATATAAAAAGTTGTATGTCTAAAGAGATAAAATACTGTGTCTGTAAGGGGGAAAGGCATGGAATGGGATCAACAGCAAATTAGACATTGGAGAAGAAAATATTAGTGAATTGAAGACATAACAATACTAACTTTCCAAATGAAAGACAAAAGGGAAGAAAATACTGAAAAATAGGTGGGCAGAGCATTCGTAACCTGGTCAAACTTGCAAATGGTTAGAACCCCAAAAGATGAGAATGAGGTAGAGACTGAACACCACATTTGAAAAAATAATGGGTGACGACTTTACAAATTTGATTAAAATACTAAGCTCACAATCTAACTCAAAGACTCCCAAATAGGAGAAACTTGAAGAAAAAACATGCCAAGACATATAATAATCAAATTGCTGAAATGATAAATTCAATAATGCGAAAAAAGGATGGCTAAGTTCAATATCTATTTCTTATGGAACTCTCCACAAACTGTAGATAGAAATGATTTCTTCAACCTAAAAGGTAAATCTGTAAAAAAAAAATAATCACCAGTAGAATACTCAGTGGTAAATAACTGGTTATTTTACCTGTAATTTTGGAATAAGGCAAATTATTTGGAATAAGGCACTATTAGCACATTTACTCAATATTTCCCTGAAAATCCTAGCCAGTGAAACAAGGCAAAATAATAATAATAATTTAAAAGTCACTCATGTTGGGAAAAAAGAATTTTTTCTAATTCTTTTTTTTTTTTTCAAAAAAGATACTTGGTATATGTATAAAATCCTAAGGAATCTACAAAAAAATTACTGGCTTTATTATAATAAGTAAGCTAAGCAAAATCACAGGATACAGGTTAATCTACAAATACCCATTTTATTTCAATATTTTATTAGCACACATTTGGAAACTATGTGTCTGTCAATTTTTAAGTTTTGCAATTTCTTTTATCCTTTTAAATAAATATTCACTGTTGCACTTAGCTTTCTATTCATCATTTTGTATTCTTGCTCTTAATGAAATTCTCCAGAATTCTACAAGCCCCAGGCCCCATAAAACCTGGGTCCTTCCCTAACACAAATATTAGGGTCTACTTAAATAATGTCTTATTGTACACCACTGTAATGTGGAGCAAGCTTAAGAAATAATTAAACATACTAATGCAACATTCTGCATGCTTCCTTCCAAAAAAATAGTTCTGAATTATCAGTGAGATCATTGATGGAGAAAGCACTCTGAAAAGTAGTAACTACCATATCCATGCAGATTATTATTTTTATTATCCTTTTATATGCAAGCATCTGGAGCTCTCTACATTAGTTTGATAACTATTTTGTGATCTTCCAGTAAGTGTATGACACTCTTGGGGCTGTGGAGGGTATAAAGATGAAATATATCCAATACTTGCCTTTGAGGAGTTCACTGTCTCCAGTTTGGGAACACTGTAAACTGAAGATAAAATTAAGATATAAACTCTATGTTAGTGCTATGGACTGAATTTTGTTGTCATTCAGTTGCTAAGTCGTGTCTGACTCTGCTACCCCACGGACTGCAGCACACCAGGCTCCTCTGTCCTCCACTATCTCCCAGAGTTTGCTCAAATTCATGTCCATTGAGTCAGTGATGCTATCTAACCATCTCATCCTCTGTCGTCCCCTTCTCCTACTGCCTTTAATCTGTTCCAGCATCGGGGTCTTTTCCAATGAGTCAGCTCTTCGCGTCAGGTGGCCGAAGAATTGGAGCTTCAGCTTCAGCAGCAGTACTTCCAATGAATATTCAGGGTTGATTTCCTTTAGAATTGACTGGTTCAATCTTCTTTCTCTCCAGGGGGCTATGAAGGGTCTTCTCCAGCACCACAATTCGAAGGCATCATGTCCTTCCAAATTTTGTCTGTTGAAGCCCTAATCCCAATATGATGGCTTTTGGAGAAGAGGCCTTGGGAGGTAAGCAGGTTTATATGAGGTCATGAGAACAGAACCCTCATGATAGAATTAGTGCTCTTCTAGAAAGAGATATCAGAGAGCTTACTCTCTCTCCTCACCATGTGAAGAAGGCAGCTGTCTGCAAGCCAAAGAGAGAGTTTTCATCAGGATGCAACAATGCCGGAACCCTGATCTCTGACTTCCAGCCTCTAGCACTGCAGGAAAGTTAACTCATGTTGTTTAAACCACCCAGTTGCGGATATTTTGTTATGTCAGCCAAGGCCAACTAATAGGTCAGAAAATTTTAACATTTAAAAAAGGTTACTTTAAAAAAGTCCACATTGTAAGTGGAAATTATGGTCTAATACACACATACACATACTCAAACAAACATTTCACAAAATAATACTCACACTTATCATACACTAAATATAGTTTTTCATAGTTTGCTGTTCTATTCCACTTTATTTGGTAAAATGCTGGTCACAACTCTCTTAATTTACTTCATAATCTCCTAATAAATTACATCCTATCATTTGAAAGTTGCTCTTTCCTGTCCAACTCTTTTGCAACCCCATGGACTATACAGTCCATGGAATTCTCCAGGCTAAAATACGGAAGTGGGTAACCTTTTCCTTCTCCAGGGGATCTTTCCAACTCAGAGATCGAACCCAGGTCTCCCACATTGCAGGCGGATTCTTTACCAGCTGAGCCACAAGGGAAGTATGACTATTTAATCCTATGGAATGTACACTAAAAATGCATTAATATAACCTATACAGAAATAGGTTATATTAGAGAAATCTTCCTTATATACAGAAATCTTCAAGAGCTCTAATAAAAATTGTTTTGAACTCTATTAGAGTGAAAAACAAGACATCAAAATCCTAACAGACCATTTCTCCCAATTAATCATATATGTTTTATTAGAACAAAGACCTTAACTTCCCTCTATATACATATATATTCGAGGGAGCACACACACACATGGGCCCATGCACACACATATACTCAAAACCCTTCACCTCCTGTATCTATATATTAAAATTGATTGCTTTTTCACACTGACAACTGCAATGAAAGCTCCCTGCAGGGAATCACAAGAGTCTGAGTGAAGGGGTTATTTTAGTGGTTCTTTGCCATCCGAGAATTGCATTGAGCCACAAGAGCTTTCTGACAGGACTTGGCAAGCTCTGCATTATATTCAAGATTGTTTATTCTGTTGGAAAATTTGTCATAAAGGGGTTTGGCTCTTTTCTAAAGTATGTTCTCTGTGTGTGTGTGTGTGCACTTGTGCATGTGCACATATGTGCAAATACATGTATAAATATTCTATAAAATATATAACATGGATGTTATATAGAGATATTTTCTTAATTCTTTAATGGCAACATTTGTACATGAGCTATTATGATAATAATTTTTATAATGATAAACAATTATTTACTTAGGAAATACATCATGTTTATGAAATAAAGCTGAGCGCTACCTCCTCACTACAGCACTTATCTCTATTTAGAATGCACTTTTCAGCATCAACTCTGTATGTCTTCAGTGATCCACAAGAATAGGCATAGTCATTGTGTAAACAGAGAAAGTTTTAAAGTATAAGACTATTAATAAGTTCTATAAGACTATCAATAAGTTTCAGTAGATGAACAAAAGGTTTACTCAATCCATTTCTCTCTCTGCATGTAGAGAAATATTACCAATACCCTTCTTTTTCCAATTTTTCCTTGACTAGAATTCACCAGCAGATTTACTCCTTTTGATCACTTCAAGAATGGGCAAAATCAGGCTGGAGTAAGAACATGACCAGCAGCTTTTGGGGCATCCAAGAAATGTCTTTGGTGTAACTCCTGAAGTCATGTACAACAGTCTCTGATTAACACCAGTCTCTCTCTCAAAGCCCCGGCTGTTTAGCCATGCCACAGTGCCATGTAGACCAGCTACAGAGATATCTAGAAAAGTGAGGGGTGGGGGGGAAACGGAATGAAAGACAAGAAGATGTGAAAATCCAGAATTACAGACATACTGACTGCCTGTCATCATTTGGAAGTGTGCCCATCTTATGCCAATTTTAAGCCAATGTATGCATTCCCTGGTGGTGCAGTGGTAAAGAATCCGCCTGCCAGCGCAAGAGACGCAGGAGACAGGGGCTCCATCCCTGGGCTGGGAGGATCCCCTGGAGGTGAAAATGGCTACCCACTCCAGTATTCTTGCCAGGAAAATCCCATGGACAGAGGAGCCTGGCCAGCTACAATCCATAGAGTCACAAAGAGTCGGACATGACTGAACGGACTCAGCACACGCACTGTATTTTCAAGTTCCCGAATCTGCACTTTTTTCCTCATCGCCCTAGTTTATCTTTTCTGTAACCCATATTTTCCATAAGTCCCAATCTTCTATTTCCTGCTTTTCCAGTATGAGTCTCTTGGCCTTCTAAACTCCACTATGTGCTGTTCATTCTGCCTATGATGTCTTCTCTCCCTTTATGTTGTTGTTCAGTTGCAAAGTCATGCCCGACTCCGTGTGACCCCATGGACTGCAGTACACCAGGCTTTCTTGGCCTTCACTGTCTCCTGGAATTTGCTCAGATTCATCTCCACTGAATCTGTGATGCTATCTAGCCATCTCATCCTCTGTTGCACCCTTCTTCTCCTGCCCTCAATCTTTTGCAGCATCAAGGTCTTTTTCCAATGAGACAGTTCTTCACATCATGTGGCCAAAGTATTGGAGCTTCAGCTTCAGCATCAGTCCTTCCAGTGAATATTCAGGGTTGATTTCCTTTAAGATTCACTGGTTTGATCTCCCTGCTGTCCAAGGAACTCTCAAGAGTTTTCTCCCTCACCAAGATCAATCTCAGATAATCCTTCTCCTGATCAATCTCTGGTAATCCTCCAGAGCAGTGAAACCTGCTCTGACCAACCCAAACACAATGGACTGTGAGTCTCACATGGCTGTGAGACTCTCATGGTCTTTTGGTTTTCCTCTTCTTTTTCTCCTACTAGAATATAACCTCCTTGATGGTTGAGACTGTGTCATATTTATATTCCATCCCTAGTGTCTCTTATAAAATCTACTTCTAGGATACTGAGCTGATTAATTGATTGACTGATATATCTGCCCTGGGTTGGCCTGTCTACTGTTCTTGGGAGCCCTGCTTTGTAACAAAGCACTTTTCTCTGTCCTTTCTGAAAATTTCAAAATGTATTCATTGGAAGTTCAGGAGGGTAGTCTGAACTTCTTCATCCAAAATGCAGCTAGCACTGTGACCTAGTCTCACCTGAGAATTTTGATTGATGGTTGTTGGTACTATACTCTGGAGTATGTCTGTGTTACACTGGTTCCTTCTAATGATCAGAGGCAAGCTATTTTGAGCTTTCAGCACCACTATTATTTTTTTCTTATTGAAGGGCTCCTCTAGTAGAGCAGATATATATAACAAACGCTAGGTCAATAATAAAACTAGGGTGACAATATTTCACAGTTTTGGTTACATTTGAGGATGCTTTCCTAAGCTAGACATCTCTGTCTCAGGATAAAGAAATTTTAACTGTTAATGGTCCCAGAATTGATATTATTTCCCCAGTAATTGGGCCCCAGTGATAGAGGGATTGCTTGTTCCTAATTGCTGATTCTCTGCATGTTTGTCCAATATGCCATAGCTGGAAGGAGAAACAGTATTCTCACACTTAGTATTTTTTATTATTTTATCCCAGGCAGAAGTTTGGAATTCACCTCTAATGAAACTCACTGTAACATCCTTGTATTTTCCTTGGAATTCAGAGACAAGGTTTTCCCTATTTTATATGTGGATTTACACATATCAAAATATTAATGAAGCATAATTCCTAAACAAAAGAGCTTTTTAAAAGGGATTCATTTTTCTTTCATTTCAGTGTTGGAATTTTTCAAAAAGGAGCCCAACAATCTTGAGACACCTTGTTTAAGAAAAATAGTTGGAGTGTACCAGTTTTAATCTGTTTTCATGGAGTGCTCACTTTGGCAGCACATATACTAATCTGTTTTCATGGAAAGTAAAAGTTATTACTACATGGTAGCATACTAGGGACCTCGGGCCCACTTGGGGTTTTTCTATAGGTCCCTGCAACATAACTCCATCTGCTTTTCCTTTAGAAAGTCTGTCCTCAAGTTTCCCAGAGAAACAATCCTTCTAGACTATTTTCATCTATAGGTAAGAAGAGGTTTATCTCCAGTCCCAACATCTGACAATGAGACAACAGAACCTGCCTGCAATTCTAATAACTGCTCTAATGGGAGTACAGATCAATCAAGCAATTAATCAACTCAATATCCTAGAAACAGACACTGGAGATGAAATATAAATATGACAGTCTCAACCATCAAGGAGGTTATATTCTAATAGGAGAGAAAGAAGAGGAAAACCAAAAAAAAAACTCTAATGGGAGTTCTGTTACCTTATCCTAGAGCTCCCTGATTCTTGACCTTATCTTCCTCTTTGGAATGACTCTTAGCACCCATTTCCTAGGCATTCAACATCTCTTCCCAGCCTTCTACTAATGTACTTGATATCTCTTCAAGATTATACCTTGAATTTCAGACTAAACCTGGAGACAGTTTCTTGATCCTGCAGACTCTGAACTCACTCCCCTTCCCAAGGCTTTCAGATTACTGTTGCTGCTACCACAGAATTATTAGGTTGAATATTAGGTAGAAGAGCAATTCAATAATCTAAATAAGACAGGAGTACCTGGACTGAAGTACAGCAATGAAAATGAGAGGTTCATGTTTTAGGGGCACACCCACTCCAATATTCTTGCCTGGAGAATTCCATGCAGAGAGGAAGCAGGGAGGCTACAGTCCATGGTTAGTCACTTAGCCACGACTGAGTGACTAACACACACACACTTGCTTACAAACGAAATAATCTGGGGATTAATTTGGGATGATAGTAAACAGAGAAGAAGCTATTAAACAGAAATGGAAAGCAGACTGTTCTTCTAGCTACCAGTTACTGCTTGAAAGGAAAGGGTATGAGTGTGTGTGTGAGACAGAGTGAGAGAGAGAGATCATGGAAATTCTGGGGAAGAGATAAGGAGAAACACGTAAAATTTCTTACAGTAGACCATTTTTGACCTATAAAATGTCAGTTTCACTTGATCTCAGCCTAAAAGAATTAAACCCAGCAGGAGTCACGTCCATTGCTGACAGTGTTACTGGCACGTTTCACAACTTTCCATTTCCAATATTCCTTCTAGGTTTATGTGCGTACAGAAAAATACTCAGAAGTATTACAAGCCTCCTTAAGTCTCTAAACTATCAGCAAATCTACAGATGCTTTCTTTTTAATAATAATAATGCTAGATAAGTGCACTTCCACAAAGATTATATCATATTATCCTCATAGTAATATCCCCAGAGAAGATATTATCCTCATCATACATATGGAAACAGGCTCAAAGAGGTTAAACAGCTTGTCTGAGGACAAATGGAAAGTAATGACCTCTAAGTATTCTAGCTGCGGGTCTACTGTTCTGTCCACTTTGTGTGGATTTCCTATCTATGAAACAGAAAAGAGGAGATTAGAGGTGCTTCCCATTAGCTATACTTAAAGCAGCAGAAAAATAACAACAGCCAAACAAACAAGGTCAACTTTTATTCTCTAAACTGTGATCATTTTATATGGGCTTAAAAGTTATTAAAATTATCATTTCCCTTTTTCAAAGCAATTATACCTGTGGTCTCCTCTCTTGTGACTTCCTATAGAACTTCACTGTTGGGAAAACCACTGACTAGCTTCCTGATGAAGCCACTTCTGTTCTCCTGCCCAAATTCACCTTTCCTGGTGTGAGCTGCTTTCCCCTAACTCCTGCTGTCTAGAGAACATGCCCAGTGTTTTCTTTGTTTCATAGAAGAGGCCTGTATGAAGACTTTGGATTTTAATTTGAAAAATAAATAAATGCCCTTGAAAAGGGAAGACTGTATTCCCCTAGGCCTCTTTCATTAATATGAGCTTCCCAAAATGCAGAGTTCAGTAGTGAGATTCAAGGTTAGAGGCGGAAGACCACACAAACTTGGAGAAGCCTTAAAAAATAAGAGAGGAAAATGTGGTTTATTAGTTATACTAGTTACAGAATGAACAGCATATTGTATGTGCTGTGTTAGAGGTATGTTATGAATAACAAAAGCCCTGGAGCATTTACATATTTGTTTTCAGCAATCCTGGCAGTTGGATTTCACCATTCTATGCCTCTTTGCCAGAATCACTAAACACTGGTACATATGGCATCTGAAGTACCATATGCCATAGAAAATGTTAGCTGATGCCTATACTTCTATATTATATTTTTATTTCAGATTTTTGCAGTTTGAACAAAGAATAGTAGAAAAAACAAAATATTGGACAAGCAGTAAACAGTGAAGTGAAAAAAAATGCCTTCAGAGAAAGCAAATAAAGGAAATGAATCTACCATGAGTTAACATGGCTACATGGTAATGAATCAGATATGGGAAGTAATTGTTTTGCATGGATAAAATTTATATAGCCTTTTAACTATTTTTTTGGAGTTAAAGGCTGCAACATGAAGAGTGAGGGTTGACATATTTTTCTTATCTTATTCTTCCTGACATTTCTTGCTAAAATCAGTCTGCATTTGATTGAAATTAATTAACATGAAGGCTACAGTCAGGGACATCTAAAATCCAGGTTAAAACAGAAAAACTCAAATACTAGGAATGATTTTGCAATATTTATTTAGATTTCTGACCAAGCTTTTCAGATAACATCTAGAGGCTTTTTTGGTTTTTGTTCTGAGACATAAGAAGACTTTAAAGTTAAAATCAGTATAAATGAATATTTGGCTCTCTCAAACAGAGAAACAAACAAAAATTCTATAGCCAACTGCAACTTTGTGATTTATAAGGAATACATATATTTGGTCATTCAGATGACCAAAATATATTTCTCATGTATATTTGGTCTTCATTCACAGTTCCTGGCTCACAGCTCCCAAATTCCTTTCAATTTTCTGAGTGATAACAGCAATATGAGATTCTTTTGTTATATTAAATAATATTTCATCTCTTGTCCTGAGTTCCTGAAAATGCTTCAGAGCCATCAAAAGTGAAATAGGTGTCTTGTTATTCATAACAAACCCCTCCCCCCATGACTGAGTTTGTGTTCATGAAGGTGACTTTTGGCCAGAGTAATCAACCATGAACAGAGGGTTGGAACTTTCAGTGCTACCCCCCTGATTTCCAGAGAGGGGAAAGGGGCTAGAGATTGAGTCAATCACCAATGGCCAGTGAGTTAATCAATCATACTTATGTAATGAAGCCTCTCTAAAAACCCAAAGAAAGTTTGGAGAGTTTCCAAGGTTGGAGAACCAGAACGCCTCCACATGCCACTGTTCCAGCCCCAAGCTCCAGGAGACAGAGGGCCCTTTGTTTGGAAACTTGCACTATGTATCTCTTCATCTGGTTGCTGGTTTGTGTCTTTTAATATTCTTTGTAATAAAATGGTAATCTAGCAAGTAAAATGTTGCTCTGACTTTTATAAGCTGTTCTAGCAAATTCAGTTCAGTTGCTCAGCTGTGTCCAGCTCTTTGCGACCCCATGGACCGCAGCACGCCAGGCCTCCCCATCCATCACGTCCATCACCAACTTCCAGAGTTTACCCAAACTCATGTCCATTGAGTCGGTGATGCCATCCAACCATCTCATCCTCTGTCGTCCCCTTCTCCTCCTGCCCTCAATCTTTCCCAGCATCAGAGTCTTCTCAAACGAGTTAGCTCTTTGCATCAGATGGCCAAAGTATTGGAGTTTCAGCTTCAACATCAATCCTTCCAAGGAACACTCAGGACTGATCTCCTTGAGGATGGACTGGTTGGATCTCCTTGCAGTCCAAGGAACTCTCAAGAGTCTTTTCCAACACCACGGTTCAAAAGCATCAATTCTTTGGTGCTCAGCTTTCTTTATAGTCCAGCTCTCACATCCACACGTGACTACTGGAAAAGCCGTAGCCTTGACTAGATGGACCTTTGTTGACAAAGTAATGTCTCTGCTTTTTAATATGCTGTCTAGGTTGGTCATAACTTTCCTTCCAAGGAGTAAGCATCTTTAATTTCATGGCTGCAGTCACTCTCTGCAGTGATTTTGGATACCAAAAAAACAAAGTCAGCCACTGTTTCCACTGTTTCCCCATTTATTTGCCACGAAGTGATGGGACCGGATGCCATGATCTTGAGTTTTCTGAATGTTGAGTTTTAAGTCAACTTTTTCACTCTCCTCTTTTATTTTCATCCATCAAGAGGCTCTTTAGTTCTTCTTCACTTTCCACCATAGGGGTGGTGTCATCTGCATATCTGAGGTTATTGATATTTCTCCCGGCAATCTTGATTCCAGCTTGTGCTTCCTCCAGCCCTGCATTTCTCATGATGTACTCAGCATATAAGTTAAATAAGCAGGGTGACAATATACAGCCTTGACGCACTCCTTTTCCTATTTGGAACCAGTCTGTTGTTCCATGCCCAGCTCTAACTGTTGCTTCCTGACCTGCACCCAGAGATCTCAAGAGGCAGGTCAGGTGGTCTGGTATTCCCATCTCTTTCAGAATTTTCCACAGTTTATTGTGACCAACACAGTCATTAATTGAACCCAAAGAAGGAGTTGTGAGAACCTCTGATTTATAGTCAGTTGGTAAGAACTATAGGTAAAAACGTAGACTTGTCATTGACATCCTGAACTGGAAGGAGTCATTGGAATCTTCAACTTGGAGCCAGTCAGTCAAAATCACAGGGACTTATGACTGGCATCTGAAGTGTAGGGTAGTCTTGGACTGAGCCCTTTACCTGTGGAACCCAATGTTATCTTCTGCTTGTGGCTGAATATTGGGTCCAGGGACCAAAAAGACCAACCTTTACCAGTAAGAAAAACATCCAAATAGCTGAATAGCTCTAGTATGTAACAGGTAAGTGATATCCCAATGGGTATAACTTGGTGAATATATTCATCCTAGGAGAAAACCACGTACTCACAATTTTCCAAAAACAGTTGATGATTTTAACAGTCTCAAAAATTAGAAATAAAATTCTTAGTCTGAAAATGACCTGAGATAGACAAGTCATCCAAAGTTGTGCAAATTGACAAAAAGTTAGGATACTTGACTGGTTGATATATCCTGGTTGAATGAATGAACTTAATGAAGTAAGGAGTGAGAGGAAAAACAAAAGAAAACCACAACAGAGTAAAGCATAAAAGTTATAATGGTTTGACTTAAAATCATCCAATAATATTAATCGTTTTAAAGAAGATTTGTGCATGTTTTTGTCAAGTGTTCTCCAGAGAAACAGAACCAACACAGAACTAGAACCAAGATAGACAGATAGATAGATAGATTTATTATGAGGAATTGACTTACATAATTATGAGGCTGATAAGTTCCACAATCTGCCATCTGCAAACTGAAGACCTAGGGAAGCCAGCGGTTAATTCCAATCCTAGTCTCAAGGACTGAGAACCAGAGAAGCCAGTGGTATACATTCTAGTCCAAGAGCAGGAAAATAAACCAATTTCCCAGCAGAAGCAGGCAGGCAAGAAGGGGATGAGTCTTCTCACCCTCTGCTTTTTGTCCTATTCAGGACCTCAGCAGATCAGATGCTCTCCACCCCCATCCAGGAAGACAATCTACTTTACTGAGTCCACCAATTCAAATACTAATCTCACCCAGAAGCATCTTCAGATACACTCAGAAATAGTATTTAGCCTAAGCACCCCATGGCCAAAATTAACCATCACAAGTAGTACTTTACACCTTTAAAAGCAGACTCATATTCTTTTCCATAAGAAAAAAATAAGCAATTCTGCACATTGGATATTAGTGCTTTCCCATTTCAGAGATGAGAAAACCAGCTCAGAAAGGTTGTCCTCTTGTCCTTATGTCTTAATTATATGTTAGAATTACATCCTATTCTAGAAGTAATACCACCACAAATTAAAAACAATGTACTTTCCCAGAGGAATTGCATATTTCCAAATAAGACACAAAAATATAGGTGATACAGAATCTTAAGCTTTTCCTAAAAGTTTGCTATGAATAGAAGTTTGTGCAAGAGACCTGTAAAGATGTCTGTATAAACTTAATGTATTGTCTTTGTCCCAGTCATCCCAAAAGGGGCTTCCTCAGTGGGTTAGTAGTAAAGAACCCACGTGCTAATGCAGGAGACATAGGAAGTGCAGATACGATCCCTGGGTCAGGAAGATTCCTAGGAAAAGGAAACGGCAACCCAATTCAATATTCTTGCCTAGAAAATCACACGGACAAAGGAGCCTGGTGGCAACCATCCATGGGATCACAAAGAGTTGAACACGACTTAGCCAGTGAACAACAAATCATCTCCAGAACCAAAAATCTCAGGCTCCCAAACTTAGTTTTGGTTTCCCAAGAAACCAAAACCATATGAGGGCTCTTTTATAATGCTGATGTGACTCTCTCCTAACAGAGCTCTAAATCCAAAAATGTAACAAGGTAGGTATATTTGTTTCCTAGGGTTTTTGTAACAAATTAACGACAAACTCTGTGACTTAAAAACAATAGAATATAATTCTCTCATAGTTCTGGAGGAGGCCAGAAGTCCCAAGTCAAGGTGTAAGTCTCTCTGAAGTTTCTAAGAAAGAAAAATTTCTTGACTTTTCCAACTTCCAATGGCTTCAGGCATTCCTTAGCTTATGACTGTATAACTCCAATCTCTGTCTCCATTTTCCCATAGCCTTTTCATCTTCCTATGTGTCTTTCTTCTGTGTGTCTCTTATAAGGACACTTGTCATTGGGTTTAGAGTCCACGGTTTCTCTGGTGACTCAGACGATAAAGAATCTGCCTGCAATGCAGGAGACCTGGGTTCAGTCCCTGGGTTAGGAAGCTCCCCTGGAGAAGGGCAGGCAATTCTTGCCTGAAGAATCCCCATGGACAGAGGAGCCTGGTGGGCTACCGTCCATGGGGTCGCAGAGTTGAACACAACTGAGCAATTAAGCACAGCACAGGTTATCTCATCTTAAAATCCTAACAGTTACATCTGCAAAGACTGTTTTTCCAAATAAGATCACATTCTCAGATTCTACGGATTAGAATATGGCCACCATGTCTTTGGACAGGGAAGCCTGGCGTGTTGCTGTTCATGGGGTCGCAAAGAGTCAGATACAACTGAGCAACTGAACAAGAATAAAATATCTTTGGGGGATGATGCCATTCAACCTACCAAAGTCCACTGTCGAGTCCCCCAAAGTTCACAACTGTCTCATGTGTAAAGTACATTCTCATTATCCCAACATTCTCCGAAATCTTAACTCATTACAGCATCAACTCTTAAATCCAAAATTTCATCAAAATATCATCAGCACAAAAGTCCCAAATTTTATCATTTATGTCAGGTATGGGTTAGAGCCTGAGTCTGATCCATCCTGGAACAAAAGTTTCTTTTTTGTGGACATCTAAAACAAGGAAACAAGTTCCTTGCTTCCAAAATACAATGGTGTGATAGGCATAGATATTAGATATAGACAGGATAGACACTCCTATTCCAAAAGGGAGAAATTGGAAAGAATATAGGGGTCACCAGTTTCAGGTATGTTAGAAATACATAAAGGAAAATTCCATTAAGCTTCAAGGTCTATGAGTAATATTCTGTGTTTTAATACTCTGCCTCTGAGACTCCATAGGTCTCTGTACAACCTGCAGGGGCTGCATCCTTGGAGTCATTATTACTTTTTCTTGAAGGGCAGCATATGTTTGTAGTAGCAGTGTCCTGCTTGAATAATTTTGGAAGCCCAACAGCTTTCTCATTTTGTTCTGCTGCTACCCCTTTCAGTCCAAGCAGGCAGTGTTTCTGCTGCTATAACATTCTCAAAAACCTTGTGGGTCTCCCTTATATGTCACAAGGGTCCACAGCATTAGACAAAAGAATCCCCCAGAAATATTTCCAGAATAACTCTATCTCTACTCCTGCCTTCTCCTAAGATAATTGAGTGGATTCACGAGTCACCTGCCTAATTGATCCAGCAAGTGTTATCCAGCTATACCCTTGGCCTTCTCTCCAGAACACACTTCCCTAATCAGTCTCCTAGTATTGACATCCTTTGAAATATAGATAGGCCAATAACCTCCCAAATCATCAAGTACTGCTTCCTTTTTGCTTAACAATTCCTTCCTCAATTTATCTCTTTCCTCCTGCATTTTACTAAGCAAAAAAAAAGAAAGAAAGAAAGAAAAGAAAAGAAAAACAGGTTGCCTCTTTAATACTTTGCTTGGAAATCTCTTCAGCAACATATCCAATTTCATCATTTACAATTTCTGCTCTCTCCACAATTGTAGAACACAATGAAGCCAAGTTTTCTGCCACTATAACAATTCTTCCAGTTATACTTAAAATTCCTCCACCTTCCAATAATGTATTCCTCTTTTCCTTCTGCATCCTTACTAGAATTGCCTTTAACATTCATGTTCCTCCCAACAGCCTTTTCAAGGCAAACTTTTTGTGCTCAAATTTCTTTCAGCCTCTACCCATTACTCTGTTGTTATATAAATGAGTCAGAGTTAGCCTCTGTATATTGGCCTCTGAGACATTTACTTCTTCAAGTTTCTACCATCAACTTCATCAGTGTCAAACTCAAATTTTCACACCCCCAGTTGTTTTAAACACACTCCAAACAAATGGATTTTTAGCCATGTAAAGTCCATCTGCTTTGCATGCCCCATAAACCTGCACACAACATCTGCCAGCAATAGTTAAGACAAACTTAAAGAGCTGTAAAGACCCTAAACTGCTGCTACCCTTCAAAACACAGAGACTCTCTGTTGGGCTAATGAGCAACATCACCTCTCACACCTTTCTCTCGGAATTCCCTTCCCTTGCTACCTTTCTTAGTGGTAAAACAATTACCACCAGAGGGACAATTGTCCCTCTGGACAGTTTCCTGCTGTGAGAGATTCCACCTAATATGCAAATCCACCAAAGTGTTACCCAAATAAAGCCTGTTTGTGGAACTACCACCTTATGGTCATATTTTTCCCCCCACCCCGAGATCAGCCTCTAAATATCTCAAAACCCCTAAAGTAGTGATAAGGATAGGATAGCCATTTTCACATCTTTTGTTATATGTTACAGCAACACTCCACTTCTCAGGACTATAGTTCTGTCTTTTGGAGAATGTAACATAAATAAAAATAACAGTTTATATAACCTTTTGAGGGGCTTTCCTGGTGGATCAGTGGTGAAGAATCCGCTTGCCAAAGCAGGAGACTTGGGTTCGATCGCTGGGTCAGAAAGATTTCCTGGAAAAGAAAATGGCAACCCACTCCAGTATTGCTGCCTGGGAAATCCCATGGACAGAGGAGACTGGTGGACTACAGTCCAAGGGGTCACAAAAGAGTGGGACTTGACTTGGTGACTAAACAACATTTTCAGATTAACTTTTTTCACTCAGTGTAATGTCTTTGGGTATCATCCAAGTTTTCCTATATATCAAGAGTTCATTCCTTTTTCTCTGAGTACTTTCCATTGTATGTATGTATGAAAGTGGTTTATTCATTCACCCACTGAAAGACATTTTGGTTTTTTTCCATATTGTGAATACAGCTGTTATCAATGTTAGTGAATAAGATTTTGTGAATATCAGTTTCATTTCTTTAGGATCGATACTCAAACAATGAGATTTCTGGGTCACATAAGTATGTGTTTAACTATTTTTAAAAGAACTATCAAACTTTTCAGAGTGACAGGATGATTTCACGTCCCCACAGTATTTTAGAGTTCTATTTCCTCTATATCTTTGTTAGTTGCTAAGAACTAAATGTCTGTGTTTCTTCCAAAATTCATATGCTGAATCTGTAATCCCCAGTGTGAAGGTGCTTGGAGGTATAGACTTTGGGAAGCAATCAGGTCATGAGCCTATGTATGCAGTTGCTCAATCCTGTCTGATTCTTTGTGACCCCATGGACTGTAGCCAATCAGGCTCCTCTGTCCATGGGATTTCCCAGGCAGAAACAGCGAAGTGGGTTGCCATTTCTTTTAAACTATTCAAATATTGAAAGTCACTGTAGTTTTAATTTTCATATATGCAGTATCTAAAGATGTTGAACATCATTTCATGTCTTCATTGTGATTGATACATTCTGATAAGTGAGTATCTGTTTAAACCCTTTACCCATATTTTAACTGAGCTCTTTATTTTCTTATGGTTGAGTTATACGGATTCTTTTTCTATTTTGAATACAAGTCTTTTGTTAGATATATGATTTGCAAATGTGTTCTCCTGGCCTGAGCTTGTTTATCCATTCTCTTAACAGTGGCTTTCACAGAGAAGATGTTTTAAATTTTTATTAAGTCCAAGTTATTTTTTTTTCTTTTCTCAGTCATGCTCTTGATATCATGACTAAGAACTCTTTGCCTAACCCCAAGTCATAAAGACTTACTTCTGTTTTCTTCTAAAAGTTCTATAAGATTTAGGTTTTAGATTTAGATCTATGATCTATTTATTGTGCATTAATATTGATGCAATAAGTATGAGATTTTATTATTTTCTTTTGCTTTGGCATATGGATGTCCAATTGTTGCAATAACATTTATTGAAAAATCTATTCATTTTCCATTTAATTATTTTTGCACCTTTGCCAAAAAATCTAAAATAAAAGCTGTATTTGTATCTCTTTTTTATTATTTATTTCCTACATTGAGTATTGCAAACCATGAGTGAGATATATCTTTCCATCATTTAAATGTTCTTTAATTTCTTTAGTCAACACTTTTTAGTTTTCAGCATATAGATCCTACACAATTTAGTTAGGCTTATTCATTTTCCTCTTTTATCAGGAACTTTAGTAGTACAGAAAATATTTGGTATCTAATTATTCATCATTAGTATATAGAATGATTGAGTTGTATGAGCTATTTGTATATTTTTGGATATGAATTCCTTATTGGTCTCATAATTTGCAAATATTTTCTCCCACTTCATAGGTTGTCTTTTTGTTCTGTTGATGGTTTCCTTTGCTGTACAAAAGCTTTTAAGTTTGATTAGGTCTCATTGGCTTTCATTTCTTTTGCCTTGGGAAACTGATCTAAGAAAATACTGCTACAATTTAAGTCAGAGAGTGTTTTGCCCACATCCTTTTCTAGAAGTTTTATGGTATCATGTTTTATTTTGGTCTTCAAACCATTTTGAATTTACTTTTGTATATGGTGTGAGGGAGTGTTCTAATTTCATTAATTTACATGTAGCTGTTCAGTGTTTCCAACACTGCTTGCTGAAAAGACTTGTTTTTTCTCCATTGTATAATCTTGCCTCCTTTGTCATGAATTAATCGATAGTGTGTGAGTTTATTTCTGGGCTCTCTATTCTGTTCTATTGATCTCTATGTCTGCATTTAAACACTTTCGAGTGTTCATTTTGAGTCATTGTTTAGTTGTATATAGTACTTCCAAATTATTCATCTTTGCATCTCACTCTTCATATTCTATTTTTCTATAATTGTTTCTCTCCATTAAAACAGTGACTTTTAATTTTGTATCAGGCCTCACAAATTTTTCAACTCAGTGCCTAAGAAATTCAAAAATGTGACTTTTTATTGTACTAATATGTAGTGTGAACACTCAAGATTCTGATATTAGTTATAATTTTATATAAAATTAGAACAGTTTATATGCTCTTTACCACTGTTTTTCATCATTTCACCTATGGGTTAGTTCAGGTATAGGAGGAGAGGATAGGGCTGGCAAAATCGGGAGGAGGAAAAGTTACTTCAATCTGAAGTTCACACAGACTTTGAAGTCAAGAAAATGTGTTAGTAGGATTTGCCTTTGCTGCGGGGTTGATTTGTTATAAAGTAGTCACTTTTTGCTAAATCTTGGCTGACTTTCTTGAAAGCAACAGTCAGCAAGTGACTAACCAGGTCTAGCAAGACTGAGGCCGACACAGGAAACCACAAAATGATGAGAGACCTAGGGATGCCCAGAGGAAGTCAATGGGGTGTACTCTCAAATTCTTCCAGGTCTTGGCTTACACATCCTGCCAAGACCTCTGGAGATCAGTGCTAGTAGGAACTTGCAGCCAAAGGGCTCTGAGAGATGACTCTTAAAAACTTGGATGGTTAGGTTTATTTAAAGCCTGTTAAGTTTCTGCTTCCAGTTGGAATTGTGCTTTGAAAAGATGTTTGCAGAGAGAGTTCTCAGACAAACTTTTTGATGAATGATAATAGTTATATGCTGATTATTCTCCCCAAGATCCATTCTCCAGCCTTCTAGGCCTGGTTTGAGGTCCTCAAAAGCTGGCCCATGTAGATCCAGCATCATGTTCCAGTACATTACCAACTAATTCCCAGTTGGGTTGGGCCAACAGAAGATATCAACATGAAATTGGAAGATGTGAGATGAGAAGGACTGGGGTGTTACGTCCCTTCTCTCCTTGCTATATCATTGCCTCTCTGGCAGTAGCTTGTGCTCCTGAGCTCTCCTCCAAGGTTCCAGTCCTTACTGGGCTCTAGAAACTCTAATTCCTTTCCTAAGAGCTTCCTGTGGTGCTGTTTCTGTGCCTTTCATTATCTCATTTGTTCCCACAGCTGTGCCCACCTCTTTTTAAGTAATCTCTTCCTTTGATCCACTTAGGCTGAATTCTGATTCCTACTGGGTCCCTAAATTACTACATTTTAAAACCCATCATTATTTCTAAGTCTCACCATAACCCTGCAAGGCTAATACATTATTAACCAATTTACAGATAAGGTGATGGTAGTGGTTTAGTCACTCAGTCCTGTCCGACTCTTTCAGACCCCATGGATTACAGGCTCCTCTGTCCATGGGATTCTCCAGGCAAGAATACTATAATGGGTTGCCATTTCCTTCTCCAGGGGATCTTCTCCACCCAGGAATCGAACCCAGGTCTCCTGCATTGCAAGTAGATTCTTTACCAACTGAGCTACAAGGGAAGCCGTAGCAACAGATAAGGATATAGACTTAAACCACAAAAATATCCAAAGTCACATATATAGTGAGTTAACAGAGTTGGGATTAACACTCTAGTCCTTCTAACAGGAGTCATTTTCCTTGCTTCATTTAGGTTTGTAAACAAGTTAGCTCTATTTATATTTTTCCTCCCCAAACTAATTTTATTCAGATACAAGTCAGAGTTTATGTCTCTGTCTTATAAACATGTTGAGTAAGCTTGAGCCTTTATTGTGAAATAGAATTTGATGAAACTCACAAAGAAGTTGCTAAATTCAAGTATGGTATCCCTGACTGATCAGTTTTAATGACAATAATGAGAACAAATCTTTTTATTTAAAATAATACAATAAAATGTGATAATCTGCTCTTGCCTCATGCTAGCATTAAGTCTTCTCTGCCCTGAACTTTTTGCCAGACACCCTTGGTTGCAACTCACAACCATTCTCAATATCCTTATCTCTAACTTTTTACATTTTAAAGGTTGGTTCTCCCAGACTTTGCAAGTATCTGTGGCCAGGGAATAAATAAAAACCAAAAGTATTTCCTTAACATAAAAGGAAACAACTACTTTTCTTTGCCCTTCCCTTTCTTAATGGTGTGATGCCTGGAATTACGGCAGTCATCTTGTGATCATGAGCCAGTATAAGAATGACCCAAATATTTCATAGTACATATTTGCACTAAAAAGAGTATTATAATTTTATACATAATATGTATACATATATTCAATAACAAGCTGTTATACTCAACTTAAATACTGAGTTCCACAAGCCCTAAAGCCTCTGAGTTTTGTTGTTGTTTTACTAAATATGGAATGGACACAAAGAATATCTATAAAATATGTGCCTGACATTAAAAAAAAAAAAAACAATATGCTGTCCACTTAAGTAACCACAACCCAGCCTAAGAAGAAAAAAAACCTCAGAGGAAACTTCTATCCTGCATTTTACATTTATCCATCCCCGGCTGTTTTAAAAATTCCCTTGCTTTCCCTTGTTCATCTCTATACCCTTTGAAAGGCTAGAAATTGAAACAAGACATTTCCCTTTTTTTTTCACTTAAGTTGTTAATATATGCAACAGTTAGTCCCTAAACACACTTTACTTTTTCAAATGCAGTAAAGGTAGCCTGACAGACTCTCTTCCTCCTCAAATTACAAGGCAAAGACTTCGGTGGAACATTAAAAACAGGAAGGTGTTCCTTATATCAGTGACCAGAAACCCTGAAGAGGGCAGAGAAGTGCATCTTTTCAGAGCTAGTTAGGGACACAGAGGTACAGAAGGCGTGGGGGCACGGGTGTGGGGAGAGAGAGAGAGGGTAGGGGAGAGAGAGTGGTCTTACAGGTAATGTGGGAGGGGGTTGATCTTTGTGTATTTCTAGAGGAGCAGCTCCAACTTTGAGATTTTGAAGGGCTTCCCCTGCTGCTCCCTCAGTGCATCCTAGGAAGGCAGACCCCTGCCCAAGCCTCCCCCCTGAGATCCTGCATATGCTTTGTTGCTAAATGACTCTTTGCCCCGTTATCTCCTCATGGGATACATCAGTTGGGTGCCTCGCGTCCTCAGCCCCGCTTTCATCTCTTCGTATCTCAACACATTGTTTCCTACAGTCCTTGTGCCAGGGTGGAAGGGAGCCATCTCGCCCGGCCACGCTCTGGGATTGGCAGCGAATGAATGATTGGCAGCGGGCATCTCTGTCAGGGCTTTGGCATGCTGCGGAGCAGAAGCCCTGTGCTAATGAATGTCATCTACACCTACCAGATGTGCCTCTGGGTGACATGCCAGATCTTTTACATAATGCCATTCTGCCGGACACGAGACAGCTGGGGGAGGGAGTGTCTTTTAATGCCTTGGGGTGGGAATGAGCATGGCTTCTTCTTCTTTTTTTCTTTTTTTATTCCGGACTTCCCGCCACCACCCATACACCCAATCAGTTCCCCCTGCACTGAGCTAAAACCTATGGCTGAGGACATCTCCCTCAGGGACAGCCCGGAAGCCGGAGGACTGGAGTTCGTTGGCTCTCTCCCACGTTCGTCGCCTTTCCTCTTCCTTGAGTTTGCTCCCCGCCCCCATCTAAACTTAGAAGAGAGGATTTTTTTTTAAGTTCAAGGTATAAAAATATTGAAGCTGAAATACAAAAAAAAAAAAAAAAAAGAGAGAGAGAGGAGAAATGACATTCCCTATCCCCCGCCCCCCTCCACGCTACGCTAAAAGTGCAATAATGCGCTCCCCCACACCACCACCCCCTTCCTTTTCCACAGTCCACCGGAAACTAGATGGCATTTATCCCAAAGGATGGTATCCTGTCAGTGTCTGTCCCACGTTCTGGCTGAAAAAGTTCTCTGGAGTGATGTGGAGGTGTCCAAAAATCCACGCCGTATGGAGGGGACTGTTTCCTGGAGTGGGATGGACAAGGTGGGAGGAAAGGGAAATGAGAAAACCACTTCTGATGGGCAGCGGGTGTGTGAGCGTGTAGGAGAGTTTTGGTACCCACACCGCCCCCCCGCCTCAGCTCTCCACCCCGCCAGGGGGAGGGACTGCCACGCGGGTGCCTCGATCTTTCGCTAGACCTCCGGGTCGGGACTGCCCCGGGGTTCAGGGGGGGCCCGAAAGGGGGCAGGCCTCTGCTCCCCCTCCCCAGGGGCCAGACCCCCTCCCGCACATTTCCCATCACAGCCCCAGGCCTCCGCTCCCACGCCGCTCGGACCCCGGCCTCTCGCGCGCCCCGGGCCCAGTCGCCCGGCCCCTTCCCTGGCACCCGCAACCCCGCCCGCAGCCGAGGCTCCAGATGGCGGCTCCTCGCGCTCGGCTCGCGGCCCCCAGACGCCGCCCGGCAGCAGCCGCCGGTCGCTCCCTCCCTCCCAGCTGCTGCGGCGGCGGAGACCGCGACTGCTCGGCGAGGAGGGCGGGCTCCTCCGCCGGCTCGGCTTGGGGTAGGAGCCGGGCCGCCGAGGGGCGCGCCAGAGCCGTGCCCGCGGGGAAGGAGCCCTGCAGGCCCCAGGTGAGGAGCGCGCTGGGGAGGGCTCGGGAGGTGGGGGGTGGGGGGCCCTGCCCGTCGCCCCGGCACCCTCAACCGCCTAGGTCTCCCGACTTCCCTCCCCCGCACCACCTCCGGGTCCCCGGCGCCGCGGGCCGAGCCGGCGCGGGACCCCAGCACCCGAGGGACCGCCGAGTTGAGCGCCGCGCAGCCGCCAGGAGGGGGCGCCCAGCACCCCGGAGCCCCTGCCCGAGGGCGGGCTCCGCCCGGACGTCCCGCCCCGGCCCTGTCGAAGGCTGTCCCGGCCCAAGAGGTGCCCCCTTCTGCCGGAGAGCGGTAATGCCCACCAACTGCGACCACCCGCTTCCTCACTTTTCTCCGCTCCTCTCTGTCGCCTCCTATTTGCCTCTCTTTTTTTCCCCCTCCTCTCTTGCCAGGTTCTCTTCCTTCTCCCTTTCTGCGCATCCTGCATCTTTCCTCTCCTTTCCCGGTCCCTTCACCCGCGGGTTTGTCCGCCTCCTGGGTCGATGGGAAGGGGGATGTATTTAGTGCCTAGGCGCTAGCTCCCCTCCGCAGGTGCATCCTGGTGGGCCCCCGGAAAGCAGATCTGAGAATGGCGGTTCGAAAGGGTTGAGATCACCCTCTTCCTGACCTGGGTCCGTTGAGTCACTTGGGGAGGGGAGTGATGCGTTTGGGAGCAGCGCTTCCCCTGAACACAGACTTCGGAACTCTCTTTACTGGACGGATGTGTGAAGTTCAGCGGCCTGGCACCGAGCCCTTTTCTCCCACCCTAGAGTCAGGACCCTTCGAGGGCCTTTTCCCGTATAGAGAGCCCGATAAGACTTTAAAGTCCGCTTCCCCGGGCAGTCCTTCCTGCGGTCTTCGGTAGAAATTGTGCTGGGATCAGGGTGGAGGCGGGAAGGCGCTAAAAGGTCTCGGTGCCTGGCGTCCCCTCTAATCCCCCCAGGGCTTGCGCGCGTGCCCACAGGCCCCCTGCCGGGCCCTGCGCGCGGCCGTCTGGCATTAGACCCCCGAGAGTGCGTCTCGTAAGCTCCCAGTACAAATCCCCTTGGAAATATTAATCACAACCACCAGAAAATGCAAAATGGGTGCCCGCGCCGTGTCTGCCTTTTAATCCCGAACGTAATTCTGCAAGGCAGCATCAGACAGGGGCTCTATTAATCCCTTACACGAGCAAATGCAATCTCTGACCTACTAGACTTGTTTTCCTGCAATTTCACGAAGAGTTGGCCTCGCTTCGCCAGAGGAATACCCAAAGACAGACGGAAAACCGTGAGAGACTGGCGACGAGACACAGCATCGCAGTAATGGGGGTGCATGTCAGTCCGGGGGTGCTCCTGCCCGAGTGGGATCGCCGGCCAGGAGCCCTGAAATTCCTGTAGGGGCGGTTGCGGAGTGGGCCGGGGTGGGGAAGGTCGAGTGAGCTAGGCGGCAGGCGCCCGGGGAGGTTGGAGCCCGAGAAGAAATCCAGTTCTCTTTCCTCCGAAGCCTTCCGACACAACTGACCTCCTTTGGGGCTGACCCGTGGCGACGGCGCTAGGGCAGGCAGAGGGGGTCAGCTCGCTAGACGGAGGGGGTCAAGGTTTCAGCCCCTGAGGCCTGTTCCTCACACTTGAGATTTCCCTCTCCACCCTCCTGTCGTTCAATCAATCACGTTTCCCGTCTCCCATTTTATTCAAAACCGTCTTCCAGTTCCCTCATAATCGTAATTTGCACCATTGCTTTTTATCTTTGATTAATTAGGAAATCGAAAAAGATAATGGAGGGTCGGGCCAATAAATTAGCCTCAGGAGCCGACGGCCGGGCGTCTGGGACTGCTGTGTGGGTGGGCACCGTCGGCGGAGGCGGTGGGGGGCGGGGGGCCGAGGGCGCCGGCCGGAAAGGAAGGGGTTAAGCGAAGGCGCGCGGTGCCCGCCGAAGGGAGAGACCCGCTCGGAAACCTGCCAGTGGGCGCGAGCGAAGACTGCTCCCGTAGTAAGGGCACAGTCTCCAGTGATGCTTAGCTTTTCCTGTTTGGGTCTAAAGAAGGAGAGAGGAGAAGACTGGGATAGGGTGAGGGCGGGACTCCTGTTTCTTCCAAAGACGCCTCCTTCCTAGCGGCAGAATTTGGTGTTTTCAGATTGGGGTCTATGTCTTCCGGAGATGGAAACTTAGATTTACTCTTGCATCCTTTCCTTCCCTCTCCATTTGCCTACTGGTCTGAGAGAGGATGGGAGGAAGGGAAGAAGGAAGGGAAGGAAAAGAGAACGATTGAGAAATTCTGTTATTAAGATCAAATCAGTCACTCCGTAGCCCCAGAGCAAAGCTCCTCACGCGGAGCTGTTCCCTGCCCTCTCCCAGGCGCCGGGCGGGTTCCGGATCCTTCTTTTCGCCCTCCGCGAAATCGATCACGCCTCCCAGACAGCTGAAGGGGGGCTCTTTGCCACTCTTCACAGCTTCGCCCCAGCCTCTTTAGCTTTCAATTGAAAACCAATTAAAGGTTTCTATAAATCTGTTAGTGCCCCTTTTATCTGGAGACCCCTGATGCATGCGATATTGCCCTTTAGATGCCTCTTCCGTGTTTTGTTTTACAATTGTTGTATCAATATAATGCGGCCTTTCTTCTCTTGTCTCTATAGATACAGATACACAAGGCAAACCAAAGCTATTCAGTCTCCTCATTTGTCCGGCAGCCTAACACTGGTGCCCTTTCTCTGCGGCTGCTCTCCCTGCTTCGGGAGCAGCAGTTATGGTAGAAGCAGATGGCTACTGATTGGGGGAGCTTTGTGGCTCTAATACTGAATACTTTATGGAAAAGGACTTTAGCATGCTTCGTTGGGCAGAGGAACAAGGGGATGAGATTTATGGCCAGGAAAAATAAATCTTTTCTAAGTTGCAGCTCCTTCTCACCAGTTGTTGCCTTTGCCCTGGAATTGGGGAGGGGGGGGGCGGTGAAACACTGAGGAAATGGTTTTATTTCATTTTATTCTCCTTTCTATTCCAACGCTTTTTAGTCAAGGTCTTAGAGAAGAGCAGAGGAAGAGCCAGAAGTTTATGAAATACCTTAGATTGCTGTTCCTGCATCAGTATTCTTTGCCCTTAAGAATAAACAGAAGGATATGGTTCTTGAATGCTGTTTGGGGCCATGTTTCCCCCGATGGACTGTTACTTCCTGGTGCAGCATCATCCTCCATTATCCTACTATCTATGGAGAACAAAAAAGCATATCAGTGATCCCATCTGAAAAATCAGAGGACCCTGGTATTGAGAGAATGAGGCAAGTGATGAAGCATATGGTGATACAGGTGTGCTTTCCTCCTCTGAAAGGGTCTGAGCCTTAAAGATGACTAAGGGATGCCTATGGATGTAAGCTCCTGGACTCTAAATTGAATTTTCAAGCTTTGGGGAATTTATAGATCCCATCCCTCCATTAAAGGCCTCATTCACCCCCAAGATAATTCACCCCTGTATCTTCCCCTCCCAGAAGCCAAAAACAGAATGTCACACAGAAATGCTCTTAGCATGCCTACTGGCAGCCAGGTGCAGAGAGATGGAAGCCAACCCCAATTCTGGGTCTCCTATTCCATTCCAGACAGACCCTTTGTCTCAATATTTGAAATGCCATTCTCTACTCAAGACACATTTGTTGAGCATCTTCCATGTTCTAAGTTCCTTTTCCCTGCCTTTCCTATTCTTTTACCTTGTCCCTAGAAACTGAAGAGGAAGAGCCAGAAGGAAAGGCATGTAGCTTTCAGAAGTGTCACCTAATTTACTGCCACAAGCTGCCTCTTCCTGGTTGTGTGCACTACCACCCAACGTGGCCACATGGACCTTTACATTGTTTCTCTCTGAAGAGGATAAAAAGATTAGGAGAACTAAGATTAAAAAACTGTATTTACCCAGCATTTCAAAGTGGCAGACACTGAGATGCTTTAACTAATTAACTGTTTAGGCTCTTACCATGTGCTAGACTAAATGCCCCCAACAGGCTTATCACCTTTAATTCTTACAACCCTTTGAGTTAAGGATTATCAACCCTAGTTCACAGATCCCCTTCCTTCACAGCTAACAGGAGAACAGAGAAGCTAACCCAAGCAACTGGGCCAGCTGGCTTCTGAACCCAAGCTTGCTTTTACAATATTCATAGTGACTCTAAGAGACCAGTGGTGTTTCTGCTATTTTCCAGATGAGGAAATCAGACCTCAGAGAGGTTAAGTGTGGGCTCAAAGACACACAGCTAGTAGACTGCAGACCCGGGGTGCAAATCTAAGTGTTTAGGATTCCAAATTTTGGTTCAATGGTTCCAGGACTCTTCAGAAGAGCCCACACTGACCTCTGTTACCTGTCCCTGCCCAGGCAGGAGGGTTCATGAGACTGTAGGCCTGGGGTAAAGGCACTGCCACTGCAGAGGCCCGAAAGCAGCAGGGATCCAGGCAAGGAGGCTTTGCCCCAAGCCCTGGCCTGGGACTAGGGGGCGCCGTGCGGCCCACAAGGCCCCGCGCAGACTGCTTGTGGACGTCGGGGGCGGGGCCAGGGTGCCGTCACGTGGCTGAGGCGGCGGTAGTGCGGTCCCGCTGCTATGAACGCGGGCGTGTGTAGGGACGGTCCAGGAATGTCCACCAGGTCTCAGGGCCACCTGCTCCTGAGCCCCGCGGTTGCGCCTCAGCCCTTTGAGGAAGAGAAAGGGCCGCGCGGCTCCCAGGCCCTGAGTCCCGGTAGGGGCCGGCGGCCGGGGCTTCAGGTTCCTCTGCCCCGCCCGGCTCTGGCATTCTGGCCAGGACACTTGAGTCGGACAGCCCTGCCTTCCTAGGCTCATCACCCCTACGGGGTCGCGCTGCCCGGACTTGCCCTCGTTTCCAACGTGTGCCGCTGCCAGGTCTAAAGAAAAGACTCACGGCCGGGATGAGGGATAGAAGTCCAATCTCCCAGGATCCCGGCCGAAAAACCGCTCGTTCTACCGTGAAGTCTGTGTTTGGGCCCTGGCGGATCCCTAAACACCTGGACACAGCCCTCATACCTTCTTACTTTATCCTACAGGACGTCCTTCCTGTTAGAAACATCGAGAAATCCTCAGCCTTCACTGAGTGGCTTTGAAAGCGGGGGCACAGTACAATTCTTAAATTTTCTGAAAGGGAAGCCAAGGCAGTGTTACTATCAGTAAGAGGAGCCAGCACTGAAATAGGTATTTAATGTGTGTTAGGCATTGTTCCGGAGAAGGCAATGGCACCCCACTCCAGTACTCTTGCCTGGAAAATCCCATGGACGGAGGAGCCTGGTAGGCTGCAGTCCATGGGGAGTCAGACAAGACTGAGCGACTTCACTTTCACTTTTCACTTTCATGCATTGGAGGAGGAAATGGCAACCCACTCCAGTGTTCTTGCTTGGAGAATCCCAGGGACGGGGAGCCTGGTGGGCTGCTGTCTATGGGGTCGCACAGAGTCGGACACGACTGAAGCGACTTAGCAGCAGCAGCAGCAGCAGCAGCAGCAGACTTTGTTCTCTGAGCTTGCTAAATATCAACTCAGCCCTCACAGTAACGTCATAAAAAGAGCTGTCTTTATTACCCTTGATTCACAGAAGAAGGCCTGAAGCACGGACGGGTTAAATTACCTGCCACTCGTCAGGGGCCAGGATTCCAACAGAGGTAGATAGTTGCTCTGATGGAGTCGTGGCCTAAACCTGAGTTGGTGGTGGTCCTTCTCGGGTCAGTTCTCTAGACGTCTGAGAAGAACGTTCCTTTATGAAGGCACTGAGAGCTCTCTGGGACGGCCAAGGCTGAAATGAAACTAACTCCGGCTCTTGGAAGTAATCCCTTACCATCTGCTCAGCAACTGGCTTTCCAGAGCGCGCTCGCCCTCCTTTCCTCACTGAGTCCTCGCCGCGACCCCGGAGGCAGCTCTGGCCAGCCTTATTTCGCCCGAGGAGAAAATCCAAGGCTGGGAGCAGTCACGGGCAGCTCAGCTAGTGAAAGATCTGAACACAGACCGCGGGCCCTGGGAAAAGGGGATGGGGGCGCCGTGTGAGGACCAACCAGGGGGGCGTGGTGAGGGGGAGCTGCGGTATCCAAAAGCCCAGCGCTCCAGAAGCCTTTCCACAGGGAAACTAGCCGCGTAGCAGGAGGCCAGAGTTGGCGCTAATTCCAGGCAGGCGGTAGGAGACTGGAGAACACGGAAAATTTGGAGGGGAGGGGGCTTAACTGCACTTCCCCCCACCTTAGGCCAGGGCATGTCTGTCCCCGCACTGGGAGCGCTGCGCGGCGTCTTCCTGCTCAATGAGGCCGGCTTGCTAGCACTGCTTCTGAAAGAGTAACCCTGCACCGAAAGCTTGTCTGGTTCTGCCCAGTGTCACTCCAAATGTAATGGGAGTGTTGTCTGCCCTCTGTGGTACTGTCTGGGTGATGCTCTTTGGGTCCATCGTGAGGAAGCCTCCTTAGCCCACCCAAGTTCATCTCTGTTATTTGGCTTTCTCTGCACTCTTAGCTCTGTGGCCCTTTACTGAGACCTGCAGGCTGCTGAGGAGAATCCAGATATCAAGAATTGTCTTAGGCTAGCAAACATTTCCCTGCCTTGCCTTGAGGCCCAAATGTTGGGCCTAACTCAGCTGTGAGTGGCTTTAGGGATAGAAAAACTCATTCAGTCTCCCAGATAAGAAATGGAACGGGCTGCACTCTCAGAGCATTGACTTTCCCCAGGACATTTTCACAAGTTCAGAAGCTCCTTGGAAAAGTTAACTTCCTAGTGCCTCAGGTAAACTGACTCTAGGATGTAGATAACACTGTGAGGCACCTGATCACATACACTAGATACTTGTTACTAGAGTGATATATATAAAACATATTCTTCAGAACTCTATTGTTTTGCTTCTCTGGGAGCAATTGCTTTCCTATATGATGTCACATATATTCTCAAAAGCATCTTACATGAAAACATGTAACAAGAAGTGACTACTTTGTAGACATGCAGCCAAGAAAAACCTCTCCTTCTTTCCCCCCCACCCCCCCCCCACACCTACATGACCATGTCTGATCAGGTATAAAATTGTTCAGACATAATTGGATTCTAGGCCTTCAGGAAACTCAACATTCAGGTCTTTAAATTAGTGTATTCATTCTTCTTAAGAATTTGTGAATTTTTTCCCACAATTCTGGATATTATTTATTTTTAAAGTATGGGTTTTCTTTAAAACTTTAGAGGACATTATGAATTATATCTTGGTTACCTTTATATGACATCACCAGAAGACTAGCAAATCAATGTGGAAGTTGGCTTTTCAGTAAGAAAGTATTAGTACAAGAGAACAAATACAAGTTTCAGTCCCCCTGCCTATCATTTTTGCCACTTTGTAATGTGTATACAATATTGCTTATAGTAGTGATGATAGTACTATTGTTCGTGACCTACACTGATCATTTTTTAGTGCTGATGAAAAAGCTCTGGGCCTTCCTTATACTATTTTCAGAGACATTCCCCCTGTGCTGCTAGATTAATACCCCCAGATTAAATTATGAAATACATGCAACTCATTTGAATTGAAATCATGAAAGATAATTTTCACTCAAACAATCCAATTTGCAAGATGACCAGGGAAGCAGTTTGTGTATGAGGACATAGTTTGTGAAAAAATTAAACTATTTCCAAGGCTCTAACAAAGTAATGTGAGTCGTCACTGTTGTGGTGAGTGATGGGTATCTATTGCTCCTATCCTTTTCATTCTTTTTCTTTCTTGCCTCCCTTTTTGTTAGAGAAAATCAGATGTCTCCTCGGGCTTCAGGAAAGTATGCCATGGACAGATTCCTAGCTAGAAAGTCCTGAGTGTGCATGCATTCTGACAAGACCCCCTTCCCAGGAGAGGAATGCTATATGCTCTTCAAAGGTTAGCTGTGATCAGGTGCCAGGGAGTCAAATCTGCCTAGTATGAACGCACTTTTTCAGTAAGCATCTCTCTTTTAACCTGGGGTCAAACCTGGGGTAAAGTGGATTCTTTACCAACTGCACCACCTGGAAAGCCTAAAATAAAGGGGAAAAGAGGTAGAAGTCAGGTGCTGAGTATTGGGATAATTCCCTTGTCTTGGCTGTGTAAAGAAATGTGATGTAGAGCTTCTCAACTTGGTGGCATTCCTAAGGCCTAGAGTCAGTCTTCTCAAAATCTGATGCTGCCGCCAATCTGAGACTGCTGAACACCCCTTGGTCCCTTATCTATCTGGAAACCCTGACCCAGAGGATAAGGAGGGGCTGACTATGTCCCTGTCTACATTTCCTTCCTCCTACCCTACTCCACCTTGAAGAAGGAAATGGCCACCCACTCCAGTATTCTTGCCTGGAAAATCCCAAGGACAGAGGAATCTGGTGAGTGGCTACAGTCCATGGAGTCACAAAAGAGTCTGACACTACTTGGCAAGTAAGCAACAACCCTACTCCACCTACTAAGATATATTCAAGGACTGTATGTATGATTCTGGGGAGGACTTTGTAACCTGAGGATTAGATAGAATATTCCTTGCCAGATCTCTAGATATTCACCTTGGAGGAGTATAAAATCTGGGACAATGCAGGGGGCCAGGATACTGGATAGTAGATCTGGTTCACAGGTTACATTCACACAGGTGAGCATGAGGCATTCATTTCAGATCTATAGTAACCACTATAGATGCCTTCAGTATCACCACAGTTTCCTTGCTCTGCTGGAAGTCATTTTCAGAAGTCCTTTAAACCAGCTGACTACAACTTAGATCCAGGAGAGAAATTGAATTGCACAAAGGCTATCCAGCTCAAAGCTGAACTCCAACAGAAGGAAGGGCAAGTGGAACTTGAGATCCCTCAGAGAGAAGGTTTTATAGCTATAATGATGATTGCAGTTGTAGCAACGGGATTAAGAACAGTTACCATCTATTGAGAAAGAGGAAGAGCCTAAGAGAGAAAAATGTAAGTGAGGAGTAATGATCCCTGCAGTTGGAAGCCTGGAGTCCCTCCTCACAGGCTACAAAATTATCCATCGTTTGAGTCTCTGGCTGTCCTAGAATGAGCCTAGGAAACATTAATTCATTTATAACCTATTGAATCTGCTATAACCCTTGGTGAGGAACAGATCCAGACTGATTTTGCCATGAATATTTATATAAAGCAAAGTGCCCCCTCCCCATTCCTGTAAACCTTTATCCAGTTCAGCCAATTGCCTCTTCTTGCCTCTGACTTATCCCTTAGAAAGTTCTTTATCCTCCTTGGTAAGGCTAGGGCAGTGCAGTACCCCTCCATGAAGTTCCATAATCTGTCTCCCCCAGTCTCCCCATAGCTCCTTCCAGATACCTCCCTGTAGGAAACTAATAAGCTTAGGAAAATGTCTCCACCATCTATCTGCTTCTTTGGCATCATCTTGTCTTCCAGTGTGAAAATATACAATATTATATACCTATATATTTCAAACTAAGTCTTTACTGGTGTAGTGCTTTGGAGATATGATTGGAGGGGGATGAGCCAGGACCTGGAAAGGGAGAGAGAAAGAAAAATAATGTGTTTCATTCTTATAAAGTAATAATCCTTCTGAGTGAGTTATTCTTGGAGACTTTACCTGCCTCCTATCATACAAGTTGAGATATTTGAGGCCCTCTTTCTCTACCCTGGGAGGAAAAAGGACATTTCCATTGTAACACTCTCAAGTATCAGATTTCCTTTCATACCCTTTCTCCACCCTCTCACTTAGGTCATAAAAGGCACCACCTCAGGAATCATTCATCAACCTCTCTCCAGCCTTCTCTTCCAAAACAATGCTGCAGTTGTCTACACATGTATTTTCTGCCATAATTCCAAGAAGCCTTGTTAAAGTGGGGCAAGGCAAAAATACCCTCACTCTTCATTGTCATCCCTCTAATCATTTAATTGGAAATAAAATCCCAAGGAAGAGAGCTCTAAATATATGCATAAACCCATGTTCCATGTGAATTAGATAAAAAGTATTGACCAAGATATATTTTTATAGTACTGTTTGAGGCTGAATAAATGCCTCAACCCTTCATTTAGTATCAGTGAATTCCAGTAAGTAATAATTCAGGATGATTTCAAAGTGGTTTATGCCCCATTTTAGCCCATAGATTTCTAGAGAAATTAAAGTAAGTTGTAGGTTTTCTTTACCTCCAATTAACAGTTTTCACTTAGGTCACTTATACTACCTAGCAAAATATGTTTTTCTTAAAATACTAGAAAACCCTCAAAGTAGGAATTTCAAACTTACTCTTACCTATATTTGCATAAGACAAAGAGTTGGTTGGATTCATAAAATGTAGGAATTTTTTTTTATTTGGAGACTTTTATCTAAAATTAGTAGGAGAAATCTAATTATGGGGCAAGATAAGTGAAACTGAGAGAATCAGATGGCTGATTCTCAATACATCTCTCTCCTCTTTGATGTATAGAATCTTAGCTATTTTCTAGCTTGACATTTGGAAAGCCAAGCTCCCTCACCCCCAATTTCAGTGCCAAAAATATTTATTATTTTATACAGATTAGAGTCTAGGTTTCAGTACCTCAAAGAAGACATAGTCCAAGTGCCCTTTATATTTAAGAAAGGAAAGGCCAGGGAAAAGAAAAATGCCTTCTGCCATTTAGATTCTAAGGTTTTCCAGAATGCTTATATTCTGGGGTAGATCCTTTTATACTCACAATATGTAAGAAGATTTTTAAAAAGTGGTTTGCATGGATGGATGACTTTTCCTGGGAAAAGCAAACTTCCTATTCTCTTAAAAAACAAACAAAACAGTAAAAGAAGGCCCTGAGGAGTGTTTTGTTCTACAGTTTAGGAATTAAGTTTGAAAACACTGCACTCCCCCACTCCCATTCCCCATCCCTTGCCACCTCCCCACCAACACACACACTTCTGCTGTAGTTTCTTAGGGACCACAACCCTCTAATGGCTACTTCTTTATCTTGATTTGCTGTTGTTTACACCTTCTTCTTTCTCTGAATTCACTGAATTGAATTCTTCAACACTGCAAGTTATTTTTCATATGTTTGAGATAATTCTTTTGACATTTCTAATCCCATCACCCTTTCTTTAAACAAGTGATGAGGGCTGCTTGTGTGTGTGTGTGTGTGTGTGTGTGTGTGTGTGTGTGTGTGAATGAGATGAGGGGAGTAATGAATGGAGCATCCAGTTATAAGCCAAATGATGACTAAATAACTTTGCAGATTTTTATATAGACACATATGAAAACTCTCAGCATTAAGCCTTGGTCATTACATGAGTTGCCCTTAGCCAAACTATTTTAAAGTGTGGACAGTATAAGGGAAAAGATATGTTCAGATGGAAGGCAACTGCAGTTTGAGATTTCTTTGAAAAGTTGATAACTAACCTGAAAATTAAGGGCGAATTCTCCCTTTACTTCCTAGTATATGAAGATTTTGCAACCTTTCTTTCTCCAAGTCCCAGCTTAGGCAATGGGCCCTGTCTGATCAGAAGGATTCCGAATTTATGTGTGGGGGGCGGGGAGGGGGAGAGGGGGGAGCGCTGCGCTGGCCAGGGCTGGATGAAAAGAGAGGGGAGGAGCGGGGGTGACAGGAAAACCCAGTGGGAAATTCCTCGCACTGTTTTTTAATTTCTCCTCTGCAGAATTCTTTCCAGGCCTCCTAGTACTTTGGGAGCCGGGGTAAAGATGCTCCTTGCCTGACTGCTTCACTGGGTTCGGGAGGGAGGTCTCAGAGCATCAAAGCACACACCTTTTCCTTTTAAGCTGCTCTTCGCCAACCCCCAATCTACTTACCTTGTTTGAACACAGGATACAAACTAGGCTGTCTGCTCAAGTCCTGGCCACTTTAATCGGCTACTCGTCCGATTTATCCTAAAGCTAATGGATTGCCCTCTTCAATGTAGGGGTGGTGTGGCTGGGGCTGAAGGAGTAGGACTGTCTATACCACTCAAAAGGTCTTTCTTCCCTTAGGAGCAGAGAGAGTTGAATGTCGAAAAAGAACCCCGAGATCGCCCAGCGAAAATGTGTAGCGGAATCCTGCAGAAGGAGTCAACTTTCAGGCCGTTCAAGACCTCTAGTCATTAGCATCAGCTGCTGCACTAAAGGGGCAAGCCAGCGCCTCTAAGTGGCTTAGCGCACAAACGAGGCTCCCGAGACGGCCTCGGCCTCTCCATCCACTCTTCCACCACCTGCTGGACGTGAAAAGCTCTCCGGAGCCCATCTCGGTAATAATTTTTACTTTTAACTCACCTTCCCCACCCTAGGGGGTCTTAGAATACCGGCCTCCCCCGGCTGGGGACCCGCTTGGAGCCTAGGCGGAACGCGCCAGGCTGAGGGCGGAAGCGCAGGAAGAGATTGCGTCCCACAGTCTGGGTTTTTCTTTCCCACCCGTCTCCTCCTCACCCCTTCTCCCGCCCGGTACTTGTGTACTGGGACCAAAAGACCCCTGTAAATCCCCTTCGGAGATCTGGCGGCGTCTCTACTCCATCCCCCTTACCCATCTCCGTGTTCGAGGAAGGACCGAGCCAAGTTCTCACCAAAGCGCATCCTTTTTGAGTCTTGCTCCTAAGGGTTTGGTAGTGTGAGCGCTCCTGGAGAGCGCTGGCGAGCGTTTGTCACCCCCGCAGGCAACTAGCCGCGCGTGTCAGCTGCGGCTGGAGGGGCTAATCCACAACCCCCCTTTCCCCTGCAGAGAACTCAGACTCGGGGGAAATGCGCGCGGGGTCCTTGCGCGCGCTGAGTGGACAGCCGTCTGCCAGGGGTTCTCCAGGTGCCAAGAGAAACGGGGAAAGGCCCTCTCCAGGTCTTTTTGGTACTTCCCTTTCCGACCCCCAAGCTGATCCCCGCCCCCAACCAGTCCCAGAGGGCCCAGGCTTTCGGAGGTGTTGAGCCGGGCCGAGCTCCGAGAGGCGTTGCCACAGGGAGAAAGCGCTCAGGGGCTGCGCGGGGCGCGGGCAGGCCGGCGAGACCGCTTCCAGGCAGGCGGCGCCGCCGGAGGGAGCGCCCAGCCCAGCAAAGAGTTAAAGGGAGGGGACGTGGGCTGTCACGCGTCATTGGGCAGATTATGTGCAGCAAACAAAAAGTGTGTGTCTGCGTGCCAGTCAGTCACTGCATCGGGCCCATCTGTACAACTCTGTCTTCTCTCTCCTCTCCCTACTCTCCCTGGTTCCTCTCTCCGCGTCTCTCCATCTCTCCTCCCTTTAGGCAGACCCTACTTGACAGCAACACCAACACCTCTCGACATGGAAATACACTGATATAATAGGCAAAAGAAACACTCGTCTGCACCTCCCGGTTCCAGGTGGCCTCATTGGGGCGATTTGATCCTGACCTTATTCCTGGTAAGTCTGTTTGCCTCGATGGGGGTGGGGTGGGCGGGGGGAGGACGGCAGGTTTGGTGGGGAGAGTGGAGAATTCTGTCCTCCGTCTTCTCATTATCCAGGAGAGGGGGAGGAAATAATTGTGGAGGGGCGCGCTACTGCCAACGGGGTTATACAAAGGGAGGGGCGGGTGGAGAGCACTTTGCCCAAGAAGAAGCCAGCGACTGGGGCGCGCGGCCGCCAGACAATGCCTGCCTACGGGGGAGGGCGAGCGGCTGGCGTCAGCGACGGCTTTCTGCGAGCCGGGCCGGCTCTGGGAGGATGCTCTGGGCGGCTGGGAACCCGGGCCTAGCGGAGGATGCAGAGCTGTGAAAGGTTGGGCGGCGAAGGCGACCGCGCGCGGGCGGCAGAGCCCAGGCTCTCGCCCAGCGCTTATTGTGAGCGGCGCGAGGCTCGTGGCGGCCGCAGCGGCGACGCGAACCCCTATTAGCGCGGCGTAGCGAGGAGCTTTTCACCGTATTGTTAGGTAGGACTGCATTTTAATGACTGCGTCCCTGCTGTTGCCCGAAGTGACGGGGCGACCTCTCGGCACAATGAGCCGTTTGTGTGAAAGAGACTTCTAAAAGGAAGAGAAAAATTGGGGCATAAAACGCTGAATTGAGGAAATTGAAAAGGAGAGAATAGAATTCCGTTGAAAAGGAGGTTCTGAGAGATGCTGAGAGATTTTTTTTAAATGAATTTAAATGTGCAGTTGGAGATCAGAAAGGCTACCTTGGGTGGGGTAAAATGCCCAGAGGTAAATGCTGTAGAATAATAAAGGGAGTTTCTACTTTATGGATATTTTCTCTGATTCCTGTCTGGCAGATACAGCCCATACTTGATATTTGGAGGAGATAGCAGAATGAATGGAAAAGAGGCTGACCGAAGTTTCCTGCTCTGTTAGTCGTAAAAGGGGGGGAAAGCACTACCTTCTAATGACATTTGCAAGATTAATTGATTAATAGACATTAAGATAAAAATGGACATTACCAATATTGTTCCAGAAAGAACAGATTCTTAGGAAAAGAATTGGGTTTCCCTTTCCTGCTACTTAAACTGTACAAAATATACTTAAATATCTGCCTATGGCAATGTTATTGGGGAAAAATCAACTTGGAGGAATCTTCTAATCAGTCAGCAAAAGTGAACAATGCAGTTAGTTCAAAGCTGCCTTAAAATTTCAGTATGTTTTATTTGTTTTTTGATGATAAGTCTTGTGGGGGGGGGGGGTTGTCCAGTGGCAAAGGAAGGAAAATGTGTCTTTATGACAGCTTAATAAAAAAGAGAGCCCACCGCCGGGGCATTACTTTCTGAATTGCTGCAGATTAAACAGCTAGAGAGCCTACTGAGGTCTACTCAAGCGGGGCTGCCCCCTCTTGCCCAGACAAGGTCCGATCTGGGGGAGCGAACATTCACCAGTCATTACACACGCAGTATTTCAGACAGGGGACACACTTCAGTCCTGCTCTGTACCTGCTCACTTCATGAGGCACATGCGACTCTACCCACCCCCTTGTATAACAAGGTAACTGGGATTCACCCTCATCCATAAATAAGCATGTCGAGAAGAAAATAATTACCTCTGCTTGCTGCTTTTAATTAAAGCCTCGGAGGGACAGTGTTGGATTATGGTAATGAGCAGACACACGTCCCCTCTTGTCGGCTGCAGAGAAAGGTTAGCTGACACGGAATCAGTGGCCCTGACACCCCACTTGAAATCCATTCGCCATGCTCCGCCGTCTCTGCCTGCTCACTAGTGCTGCTCCCCTCTTTGGAAGAAAAATAAAATAAGATAAAACCAGCTCCTGGACACCCAACTCAATACACAAGAGTAAAAGAGAGGAGCTTTTCCCCAAAGGTTAGAAGTTTCTTTCAGTCTAGAAAGTCTACAAGCTAGCAAAAAAAAATCCTTTTGTTCTCCACTTCTCTCCCCCTCCCCCCCCATCCTGTCTCATCCTCCCCCAAGGTAAGTCAGAAAACATCTCCTCTTTCCTAGCGCTGTTTGTCTTTCTTTCTAGCAGTCAGTCCACTCTGAGCTCCCCCATCACAATTCTCTTTACATTTTTAAAGGAAAAGAAAGTACTCTTCTTTGGCATCTTTGTCATATGCCAGATTTAATCTGCCATCGGCTTTATTTCTGAAATAAGATCGATGCAAAAACCAAGCAAATTCCAGAAAAATCTGTCTAGTAGTTAGAACGTTCTGCCTGGATTCAGAGAGGCAAAAGGAGGAAGGTAAATTCTCTTCAATTGTCCTATGTATCTGTCTACAGTGGTGATGGAGGATTCGGGCATCCAGCGAGGCATCTGGGAGGGAGATGCCAAGGCTGTCCAGCAGTGTCTGACAGATATTTTTACCAGCGTTTACACCACCTGCGACATCCCCGAGAATGCTATATTCGGTCCCTGCGTCCTGAGCCACACTTCCTTGTACGACAGCATAGCTTTCATAGCTCTCAAGTCCACAGACAAGAGAACGGTCCCTTACATCTTCCGGGTAAGTCTTGGTTGATGTTCTGTAGGATATGAGGGTAAAATCCTCTTAAAAACAGACTCAGAATCATTCTAATAACAAGCTAAGACAGGTTCTACATGTAGAAAATGCAGTGATACATGCAGTTCTATTTTACACACCAGAAATTAGAAAAGGAAAATTAAACTCCAGAGTATTGTCAACTGATTTTGGGAAATAAGTGACAAAATTAGATTTTGAATGCCAGATATGTCTAAATCAATGCCTGGATTCTGGGCTTTCCTGGAGATGAACACCACTTCCTTAACTCTGTGGGAAATTTCACTAGGATTGAGGCTATTTGTAGGCTAAGTACTTCCTATAAGTACTTTTTTGTAAATATTAGGTGCATTCGCCTTCCAATCCCAGAGGCCTCCTGTTCCCTGGAATATTACTCTTTCTGGTTAAGCTAGCTAGTGTCTAGAGTTTGTATTTAAATAAAAGTGTTGGTGTTTTGACAATAAAACATCATTCCAGCCATATGTTTGAGTGTGCAAAGTCCTGTCACTTCCTATTCTTTCTTTACAAAGAACCATTAGCTGTTTAAGTCAAAATAAAGAAGATGAGCAAAAGTCACAAAATAATTTTTAAAATCTAAGTTTGCTTTTCACTTCTAAAACAGACAAAATTCCACATACTTTTGCAATGTGGGATAATTTAGAAATCAGTTCTCAAAGGGCTTAGCACTAATTTGAATTGTAAAAAAAAAATTGCTAATTTGGTATTCATCCAATATGTAAAAAGACAGGACTCTCCCGGTGGTCCAGTGGTTAAGGCTCCACCCTTCCAAAACAGGGGCACAGGTTTGATCCCTGGTCTGGCAACTAAGACCCCACTGCCCCTTTGGCTAAAACACACACACACACAAGCCTGCGACTTAAATAATCTGTATAATTAATGTAGCTTGCCAGGTATGTTACCTTGCCTGCTGGCTGCAAACATGAGGATGGGTGTTAACTTGGGTCAAGTTTTTGGAAACTTCATTTCAGATAATAATTCTTAGAGAAATAATAACAGCGGGAAAGGCCCTGGCTCCTTTGGCTTCATTCCCTCACAAGAGTCTCCCTCCCTCATCCCCTTCCTTCTTGCATTCTTTCTCTTCCCTAAACTGCAGGTAGACACCTCAGCGGCGAATGGTTCCTCGGAAGGTCTCATGTGGCTGCGTCTGGTCCAATCAGCCAGAGATAAAGAAGAGCAGAACCTTGAAGCCTATATAAAAAATGGACAGCTGTTTTACCGCTCTCTCCGCAGGATTGCCAAAGATGAGGAGTTACTAGTTTGGTACGGGAAAGAACTGACCGAGTTACTCTTGCTCTGCCCCTCTAGATCCCACAGCAAAATGAATGGTAGGTTGGCTCAAGACCTGTGTCCCGGCCCTTAGCTAGCGGAGGGCCGAGGGTGGGGGCCGGCGGGGTCACTCTGGCGCCTGGGCGCGCCTTCCCTCCCTTGGGGTACCTTGTAGAGAGCTTCTGAGGTATAGTCTGGGGCGAAGCTGGGATAGCTAGGTGAGGATGAATCGGGACCTGCTTGGCTTAATTCCTGCACTCTCCTCAAATCTGGAGGGAAAGTTAGACCGGGTCTTGTCCGAGGTTCTTGTTTTCAGGCACTCAGACCCTGAGAGGTGAAAGTGGATTTGTGGAGGGGGTGATGGCAATCTGGCCTAGAGACGATGCTGAGTAATCGTGTGTGTGTGTGTGTGTGTTGTTTGCTCACTAAGCAGGGTCGTCCCCTTACACATGCCTGGAGTGCAGCCAACGTTTCCAGTTTGAGTTCCCCTATGTAGCGCATCTGCGCTTCCGCTGCCCCAAGAGACTCCACGGCGCTGACCTGAGCCCCCGAGAGGAGCAAGGCGGCGGCGTGGGCACCAAGGATCACGGGGGCGGCGGCGGTGGCAAGGACCAGCAGCAGTCGCAGGAGGCACCCTTGGGTCCCGGCCCCAAGTTCTGCAAAGCCGGCCCGGTCCACCACTACCCAGCGCCCTCCCCCGAGAGCGGTAACCCGCCGGCGGCTGGTGGCGGCAGCGGCGCGAAGCCGTCCACGGACTTTCACAACCTGGCGCGGGAGTTGGAGAACTCCGGGGGCGCCAGCAGCTGCTCCCCGGTGCGGAGTCTCGGCGGCGGCAGCAGCCACCAGGAGGCGGAGCTGAGTCCCGACGGCAACGCCGCAGGCGTGGGCAAAGGGAAGAGGAAGTTCCCGGAGGAGGCGGCCGAGGGCGGCGGTGCGGGGCTGGTGGGGGGCCGGGGCCGTTTCGCCGAGCGGGCCCTGCCCGCCTCCAAGGAGGACCTGGTGTGCACGCCGCAGCAGTACCGCAACTCGGGCAGCTACTTCAGCCTGGAGGAGAACGGCCGCCTCTTCGCTCCGCCCAGCCCCGAGACGGGAGAGGCGAAGCGCAGCGCCTTCGTGGAGGTGAAGAAGGCGGCCCGGGCGGCCGGGGGGCCGGAGGAGGCGGCCGCCGACGGCGGGGGCGCGGTCGCCGAGGAGCAGGACGCGGGCGGCGGTGGCGGCTCCTCCTCCACGCCCGTGGCCGCGTCCCCGGCCGGCACCGAGAAGCTGCTGGCCCCGCGGCCCGGGGGCGCGCTGCCCGGCCGGCTGGAGGGCGGCAGCCCGGCGCGGGGCAGCGCCTTCACCTCGGTGCCGCAGCTGGGCGGCGCGGGCGGCGGCGGCGCGGGGGGCGGTGCGGGCGCTGGGGGCGGCGCGGGTGGGGCGGGCGGCGGCCAGGGCGCAGCGGCGGACGAGCGCAAGAGCGCCTTCTCGCAGCCGGCGCGCTCCTTCTCGCAGCTGTCCCCGCTGGTGCTGGGCCAGAAGCTGGGCGCTCTCGAGCCGTGCCACCCCGGCGACGGGGTGGGCCCCACCAGACTGTACCCCGCCGCCTCCGACCCGCTGGCCGTGAAGCTCCAGGGAGCGGCGGAGCTGAACGGAGGTTGCGGGGCCCTGCCGAACGGCGGCGGCGGCGCGGGCGGGCTGCCCAAGCAGAGCCCGTTCCTCTATGCCACCGCCTTCTGGCCCAAGAGCTCCGCCGCCGCGGCGGCCGCAGCAGCGGCGGCCGCGGGGCCCCTGCAGTTGCAGCTGCCGTCGGCGCTCACGCTGCTGCCGCCCTCGTTCACCTCGCTGTGTCTGCCCGCGCAGAACTGGTGCGCAAAGTGCAATGCCTCCTTCCGCATGACCTCCGACCTAGTGTACCACATGAGGTCGCATCACAAAAAGGAGTACGCCATGGAGCCCTTGGTGAAGCGGAGGCGGGAGGAGAAACTCAAGTGCCCCATTTGCAACGAGTCCTTCAGGGAGCGCCACCACCTCTCCAGGCACATGACCTCGCATAATTGACACGGAGAGGACCCCCGCCTTCCGCGCGCGCGCACGCACAGTCGAACCACCTGCAGGAACAAACACGCGAGGACATCCACCACCTCCTTGTGACCGGAAACATCACACCCAGAGACACGCGCACACACACAGGCACACACACGTGGTCTCCCCCAACCTTTACATCCAGATGTTTACCTGTGACCTACACCACACGCACACACACACACACACACACACACACACACGAGACAGGATGGTGGATTTTTGATCGGGTGGGTTGTTTGAAGGGTTTTCTTTTGAATGCACGCATTTTCACTTTCCCAAAAACAAAGGTACATTTTTTAAAATGTCATATATTGCAACATATTGATGCATTTGTCATACGTTTCTACTTAAATTATTAAGCACTTACCGTTTAGATGTAATAATTATATGTAAGGGCAAAATTTATTTTAGATATAAAGTAAAGGAGGAGGGTGAGATGCTTCCTGCATTTCTTGATTACAGTTTGTGTTCTTACAAAAATAAGCAAAACAAATAAAAAGGAGGTAACCATTCAGTTTAAGTTTCCAGGGGGAAGTGCATGTATCATGAAATGATTATGGACTTCAATGAAGAATGTCATCATTATGTAAATATGTATTTCCTTTTAATACAAAGTGTAATTTTGTGCCAGTGAAATGGAGTCTGAATAGTTATGTGTTTCTTTTATCCCTGGAAAGATTTATTAAACTTTATAGATTATCGGGTATGTTGGATGCTTTGACAATAAATGACTATTTTCCTCAAAGCAATTATTGGGAAAGTGTTTTAAAATGTTTTTTGTAGCTAAAGACTACACTTTTGAGTGCCTGCTCAGACGCTGAGTAGTGTCTGACTCTCTGCAACCCTATGGTTCCTCTGTCCATGGGATTACACTTTGAGTAGATACCATATATTTTCATTGAGCCCCTGAAAAGAAGAAACTACAAAACAGAGGAATGATAAACCCTGCCCCACTTGTATTATTTACTCTAAGCCAATTTTGAGCCTGAAAGTGAGAAGACAAGGTGATTATTACTTGGGAAATCTTTATCTGGAAAGGGTTGCACTTCTTGATCAAAGCACAAATCATTTAAACTAAGATGCCTGCCATGAAGCTAACCAGTGTCTGGGATGTCAACATTCTTTTCAGCAGCAGGATAAGTAGCATCTTCACAAGTGGCCAAAGACAAATGATTTTCAGACCTGGATCAGGGACAATGGGTGAAAAGACCACTTTTGGTTCTTACTAACGATGCTTTCATGGAAGGGTACCTTGTGCTCTAGAACCCTTTGGCTTTCTGTCATTAGTCATTAAGAGACCCTTGGGAGAGTTTCTCCAGAAACTAAGGTGAAATGACCATGGTAGTCTATGTATTGCAGGGCCCTCTAAAGTTCTGAACATCTGCACGGCCTCTGGAAAAAACTAGCCCTGAAGCATTACAATACAGACCTAATAAATTTCTTCTTCTCCCTGCCCTTCCTCTTATGAAAAGTCCCTCTGTACTCTTCATATACCGATGATAGTTCTTCGATAGTGTACGTATGTAAGTGTGGGTGGTATGTAGAAAGCAGTAGGTCAAAACCAAATGGTCCTTAGGTCTCAGGGTAGCATGTACTTAATCCACGGGCATCTTCAGAGAAGTCATTCTACAGGTGCTCTGGTAACCAATACTACACTGGTTTATGCATCAAAGGAGGTGTTTCTTCCCATTTTTAATTCTTTCACATCTTGCCAACCCTCCCCTATGTCAGAAGGAGAGTATTTGTGAAAAGTTCTGAAATGTGAGACTTGTATAAGATCTTATTGAAGGCCTTCAGTGGCCTTCCCTAAAAGGATTTTCAAAGACTTCATTATCTTAAGGGGACTACATAACAAGTTACAATTAGGTAAACAGAGACCAAGGGTAGGGCAGAGATGGATCCATAGTGTGACCACTGAGATTGGTGAAAAAACAGGTTGACTTCTTAAGATTACCCAAGTACTTTTTGTGCCACCTTTCTTTGAGACCTGCTCTCAGTTTTCCTAAGCAACAGTCTGAGGATCTGAAATACTAATCCCCAGCAAGATATGATGAGAAGAACAGTCCAAAATTCCTGTTCTGTTTCTGCTCTGCATGATTAGTATAACTTGCATCATTATTGTTGGTATCATTAATTTACCTGCATTTTGCTTTTCTTATCTGTGCAATGACTGAGACAGGTTCTGCTATCTTTAAAGTACTTCTAGCACTGGGGAGTTGTTTTTTCTAATGGGCTAATCAGGCTCCAATTAAATCTAAAGAAGACTTTCTAGAGAAAAAAGCAAGATTGGTTTGGAGCAAATTTGATGGCAAGAAATCAGAAAGATATTTGGGAACAAATAGAACGTGGGCCTCCAAGATCCTTAAATCACAACGCTTAAGAGGCTGACCAAATTATCCATGCCTAGAACACTAGTGGATCCCTAGAGCAAAAGTTTCTTAAAAACCAGCCAACCAACCACCAAGTCAACCAATCAAGGTTGCCTGGGGCCTAAGTTTAAAAACAAAAACCCGATAACAAACAAAAAACCTTGAATGCTCCTTCATGTCTATCCCATCCTTCCAGAATCTTCCTTTCACTATGGTGGCTAGCTTACCTGTTGGGTAGTCAAAGAGGAACTTAAGTCTAAAGAAACAGTAAGCAAATACTGCTTCTTGAAAAGGACTTCTTCAGAGTCTAGAATCTTGTTTGTTTGTTTGTTTGTTTGTTTTTTTAAGGATACTGTAGACACTTTTGAGCTTCTCCTGTGTTTTCTTTTGTATGGTAATTAATGTAAACACTCAATCAGGAAGAAAATGGAACCATGGCTGAGCTAATGCCCAGGCGATCAGGTAGCTGTGTGTGGGGCAGATGCTTTAGGGCTGTGCAGTTTTACTGACCAATCTACCTAGGAGACTTTTTTTGGGCGGGAAGCAGTAGCGGAAGGGTGCCCAGAGCTAGTTTTGCCTTCAGCCAAGGCAAACTGAGAAATGTTTTATTTTAATGTTGCATTTTCAAGCGTTTGGATGTATCAACTTTCTCTGATGAGAGTTTCTAAAATTCCATAATCCCACCCATCTGCCAAGCTAGCTGAGGTTGCTGGCTGAAGCCATAGGCGTAAATGTCTACACACAGCTGCGGGGGAAACAAGGTCATAGGGTCATGCAGGCTTGGAGTAGGCTGGTGCCGTGAAGTCCAGGCAGGTGGCCTGCGCTCCGAGTGCCTGCCGGGTCCTACAGACTGGGGAAAAGGCGACTCAAGCGGCTGCCTTTACTGTGTCCCCAGTCAAGGGCAGATTGCTTGGAAATGACCCGACTCCTAGTGTCTGGAATCTCCAAGCGCGCTCTCTGCGTGGATCGCGAACCCCTCTAGTCTTCTAGCTTTTGCGAGTAGGAGGGGAACGCGTCTATTTCCCAAGATGAGTTTCCAGGGTGTAGCCGAAGATCACCGGCGTGCGGGAACCGGAGGGCTGGGGAAAGAATGCACCAGTTCTCAGGCACTGGGGAGCCGAGACTGAAACCGGACCTACCGGGGATAGTTTCCAGGGTCCTGGGCCCACTTCTACGCTCTGCGGCTCTCTGAGGCCCAGGGTACCAGTGTAGCCGTCACACCGGCGCGCCAGCCAACAGAGACGTGTCGCCGCCGCCGGGCGCGGCGGGGGGATGGAGGGAGTGGGTCCAACAGGGTTGCGCGTTTCCCCCTCACACCCCCGTCTGAACCGCTGTGTAGCACCCGCTTCTCGTCTTCTATTAAGTTTACCCTCCCTGCAGCTTGTCTCTTAGTGAGAATCACCCCAGCGCAGAAACCTGGAACACCCGGGACCACCCGTACCCAGAAAACGACCGGGAAGTGCAACCTCTCCTCCCGGATTCCGAGGGCCCCAAAAGCGGCCTCGCCTCGTGAGTCAGGGGTTTCTCCTCTCTTTCTCCACGCACGATCGGCCCAGACTCCGCCCCACCAAGCACGGTGCAGCCGGCTCGAGTGGAAGAGTCCACGATTGGAGTGCCGGGCTAGGTGCGCTTGGCAAGGCACAGGCGTCCGAGTCCGAAGCCTTCAGTGCTCGGCAGTGCGGAAACAGGGCACATAAGGGGACCACCAAGGACCCAGCGAGGGACAGCAGGCAAGCGCGACGGCCAAGGATCCGCCCTGAGCTTTTAGACTTTCCTTCCTCCCCAAGCCCCTCGCCCAATCCCGTGTGCTAGAATCAGTTTCGCTCATTCTTTGGTATCTCCCGTTTTCCCTTCCCTCCACCCCTCCATCACTTTCACGCTGGTATTCCGTCTCTTAAGTACTTCTGGGGATTTGAGATCATTCTTAGAGTTTTATTAGGAAACCTTCCCCGCCTGATGATTCTCAACCATTCAGGCAACCGACTCCTAAGGTGGTTGCCCCAGCCCAAGAGGAGACTGCTCTGTCGATTTGATTGATTGAGCCTTAAGGACTACTGCACACCCTACCTTGGGATTTGGGGATTCAAAGAGATGAGCAAATGCCAGTCCCCCGCCGCCCCAAACAGACACTCCCTCCGCCCCCATATACGAACACACACCCACGTTGTGTCGCCTCCTGAAAAATTCCTCCTAGGAAAGGAAGCTGTCGGTCTGATGTTCTTCTGTCCTTAAACTGATGTGCTTGTGTCCTTGTTTGGAAATGCTGTCTTTCCTTGAAGGTGTGAAAGTACCTCCAAGGGATGTCGAATATTAAGCCTGCCCAGAAGCTGAACTGGGAATAGAGTGAGAAGCTGGGCTACTTCCTTTTCCTCTTCTAAATGTGTTTTGGCTGACAGGTGGGCCAGGAGCCTAGAATGTTGAGCCAGAAACATCCCTATTAGGCCAGTGGGCCTGAATGCCTGCTGAGTGTGACTGGGCTGGGTGGGCAGAAGGGGTGTTCTCAGCCTCTTGGCTTCACAGATCCTATTCCTAAGGCAAATTTTACTTTTTTAAAAAACATTAAATTGAACTTAAAACTTTTTAGAAACATAGCTATTCTCCAGGGCAAGAGGATGAAGAAACTAAAAAGAAAGTTCTTTTTAAAATTTATTTTTTAAAACTCTCCAGGGACAACAAAGGTCCGTCTAGTCAAAGCTATGATTTTTCCAGTAGTCATATATGGATGTGAGAGTTGGACTATAAAGAAAGCTGGGTGCTGAAGAATTTATGCTTTTGAATTGTGGTGTTGGAGAAGACTCTTGACAGTCTCTTGGACTCCAAGGAGATCCAGCCAGTCCATCCTAAAGGAGATCAGTCCTGGGTGTTCATTGGAAGTTCTAATGCTGAAGCTGAAACTCCAATACTTTGGCCACCTGATGTGAAGAACTGACTCATTTGAAAAGACCCTGATGCTGGGAAAGATTGAAGGCAGGAGGAGAAGGGGACAACAGAGGATGAGATGGTTGGCTGGCGTCACTGACTCAGTGGACATGGGTTTGAGTCAACTCTGGGAGTCGGTAATGGACAGGGAGGCCTGGTGTGCTACAGTCCATGGGGTCACAATGAGTCAGACACGACTGAGCGGCTGAACTGAACTGAACTGAGGGTTTGAGATCTGGTAAGCTGTTCTACTAGAGTAGCTAATCTGGTTATAATTGTTATTTACAAATGCCTTTTCAGCGATTCCCAGGTGACACTAGTGATAAAGAACCCACCTACCAATGCAGGAGACATAACAGGTGTGGGTTCAATCCCTGGGTCGGGAAGATCCCCTGAAGGAGCGAATGGCAACCCACTCCAGTGTTCTTGCCTGGAGAATCCCATGGAAAGAGGAGCCAGGAGGGCTACAGTTCTAGGATTGCAAAGAGTCAGACACAACTAAAGTGACTTAGCATGCACATATGCATCCGTTGTCAAGTTGTGTGTATGTACTAAAATGTATGTGTGTGCATGTTTGCACACATATTTTTACACTTATATATGTATATATTATGTACACACATGTGTATTATATATACAAATGTACATATCCATTTTGGTACACACATAGACACAGAACTGGTAGGCACTATTCTAAGTAATTTTCACGTGTTGACTTGGTATAATTCTCACAACCTACTCAGGAGGAAGCCTAGTAAGGATTCCACTCCATCAAGTTTTAGAACTGTGTGATCGGTATGACTGTCATCTAGGAACAGAAAGCTGAGATTCAATACCATAAAGTAATGGAAAGAATAGTGCCTCCTAAGTCAGAAAGCTTGCTTGGAATTCTGTGGCCTTTCCATCTATGCATCTCAGTTTACTTTACTTGAGCTTGTGAATAATTCTACCTGTGAGCTTATCACATAGATGTGTCTTGAAAAGCAAATAAAATCATTCATGTAGAAGCTTTTCATACTATCACACGTTATAGACTTCCCAGTTGGTGAAAGAAATGTACTTTTAGCCTCAACTTATCTTCCTCAGATGGTCAGGAACTTCTATAAGAAATCCTCAGATACCTTCCTCTATAAGAAGTCTTTTGTGGCCTTGACTTTCTTTAATGATCTTCGTTCATTTTTAAGCAGAGGTGGGAGTAACAGCTGGTTTGATTTTGTGGATTTGTATTTAACTACTCAATGCTTCTTCCTTATGTCCTAACTTACAGAAGGGTCACTGAAAAAATATTCAAGAAGTAAAATCAAGCAAGCTTATAGATCCATCCAGGGGTATGTAGTTTTAATTGTCTTAGTCAGAATACTCTTAAATGGTAAGTACAATATGTTCCCAGTACTTAAAGGTTATGTGTAAGCAAAACACCAAGAGTGAAAACGGCTTTAAGAGGAGGGCTAGCTATCATTTCCCTTGCTGTAGAAAAGATGAGCAAAATGCAGAACAGTAGCCCATTTCTCTTCCTGAGTACCATATAACAAACAGCATCTCGCTTAGAAAGATGTCTTAAAAAAAAAAAAAGGAAGATGTCTTAGTGCTTAATGAAGATAACTCTTGGTCTGCAGATCGTGGAGATCCATGAATGATACTAATCTATGAGTCAATGTCTTGGAGGGGAACTCTGACTCCAGCTCATGTTTTGGACTGATGCTGAAGCTGAAGCTCCAATACTTTGGCCACCTAATAAAAAGAGCTGACTCATTGGATATGAGGCCCTGATGCTGGGAAAGAGTGATGACAAGAGGAGAAGGGGATGACAGAGAATGAGATGGTTGGTTGGCATCACCAACTCAGTGGCCATGAGTCTGAGCAAACTCTGGGAACTGGTGAAAGACAGAGAAGCCTGGAGTGCTGCAGTCCATGGGGTCGCAAAGGGTCGGATGTGACTTAGCAATTGAACAGCAACTGACTCTAACTTATGTTTTTCAGTGTTTTTAAATATATTTTGAGCTAGAACGCATTAATTGTGCATTTCCCCTCTGTTAAAATGGAGACTTGAAGGATGGATGCCTATGCTATCTTCTCTTTCTCAAATTCTCCAGGGAGTAAATTTTTCAAGGAAATATTAAGAGCCTTTGTAAACCAAGAATAGGAATGCGATTTGGAAGGAAAAAAACCACAGGAGAAGAGAGACTAACTCTACCAGATCTTTGGCCCTTCACTTCTTTTCAGATGTCTAGCCACTGATTCCAAATTTCTTTTGTCCCCATCATTTTTTGTTTTTGCACTTTCTTTTTTCTGAAGAAAGGCAGGGATGTGGGTTTTAGGGGAGAAATCCATAAAACAGTCCCACACTTGAGCAACATCCCAGAGCACATCTGGTGTGGGGGTTGGAATCTGGGAAAATGTAGCATGATTATACTTTTCTTCAGGGATTCATCTTGGTTGGGTGTGCCTGTGTTACACCATTGCTTGTAGAACTCAAAGTAGCTTTTTCTGTGTTTAGTAATTTTTTGGTGAAGTGTGAAACTTAAAAAAAAAGCATTTGATGACATTTTCCCCTCCCAAACAAGTGAATTAAGATCTCTTTTCCCCCTGGCCAAAGAAAAACAGAAAACAGCCAAAACAGCCAAAAAAAAGGAAAACAGCCAAACAGCGACACCCAGCCCCCAAAATGATGCAAATCATAGTTAGAAAAATCCAAGTATCCTTAGGCTCCTCTAGGTTCAGAGGTTCCAGTGTAGGAGCAGAATGAGGGTGGAGGAAAGAAAAGGAATGGAATATTCCTGCAGGGTCTCTCCTAGAAAGAGGAATCACTAAGACTTCTACATTAAAATATTTTAGAGAAAGTGTAAGCTAAACTGTTTACTTTAGCAGGGCTGGATAGAAGTCAATAGTGAATGCCACAAAGTTTATCTTCATGGACATTTAATCTGCTCTCTGAATTCCATCTCAGAACGGTTCATCCTCAGTTGCTTCTGCCATTTGACTTTGTCAGATCTCCCTTAGCCCTTTCCCCTGCAGCAAAGAGATGGTACAGAAAATTCCCACCAGTATGAATCAGTAGTAAGACAAAAAAGTTTGAATTTATTTGAAAGCATTTTCTTTTCCCCCATTTGCTTTTTGGGGCTTAATTTCTAATTTTGGAACAATCTAAGGAAAGATAAGGCATTGGTATGTAGAGGTACGCCCCTTCTGGGGGTGATAATGCCTGAAACTGCTTTCAAATCAGAGATCTTTGATTTTGAGACTGCACTTGAAAGTGTTTATAAAGCCTCCAAACATGCCTAAACTTAAAACCAGGGAGATATTTAGAAAACCTACCTTTCAAACATCTAACTCCATGCATAGTAAAGGGAATGGCAAGAAAATATCTCCGTGCATAGTAAAGGGAATGATATGGTATAAGACAAGTTTCATCAAGTTACGTGATTGCCAGAAGCTCACATCTGAATTTCTTATATCTTTCCAATAGTCAAAAGACATCTTCTTTGGTATTAAGCCAATTTTATAACAGCTCAAAAACAGGGACTTGGGACTGCTGATAGCACAAATCTCTCTTTTTTCAGGGATGGTGGCTTTTCTTTGAACACACTGCAGAAGAAGAAATTTAAATTTTAACAAGTACAGTTTCAGAGTCTTTGTCATATCAACTATTTATGACAGCCTACTCAGGGACCAATACTTTGGCCCCCTGATGCGAAGAACAGACTCACTGGAAAAGACCCTGATTCTGAGAAAGATTGAAGGTGGGAGGAAAGGGGGATGACAGATGATGAGATGGTTGGATGGCATCACCGACACGATGGACATGAGTTTGAGTAGGCCCCCAGAGTTGGTGATGGACAAGGAAGCCTGGTGTGCTGCGGTCCATGGGGTCACAAAGAGTTGGACATGATTGAGTGACTGAGCTGAACTGAACTGAATTCAGGGACCCAGGAGCATGGTCAACTGGAAAAATCAGGTAAGGATACTGAGAAAAAAGGGACCTTGGGTAACAACTTCAGTAATAACTTCAGACATTACAGAGACCCCTAGAAGGAGAGATCTCTCTAAATCACATAGGTAGCTGTGAAAAATGCAGATTCTCAAACTCATCTCCAGAAATTAGGTAGATTTCATGAGAAGGGGCTGCAGAGGATGAAATGGTTAGATAGCATCATTGACTCAATGGACATGAATTTGAGCAAACTCCAGGAGATAGTGGAGAACAGAGGGACCTGACCTGCTGCAGCCCATGGAGTTGCAAGAGTTGGACCTGACTTAGTGACTGAACGACAACAACAAACATGAGAATCTTGCATTTTAAATAATCGTCAGGTAATTCTAGAGCAGGTGGTTCTGGATCCACACTTTGAGAAACACACTGCAGGGTTAGAACAGCAACCAGTCTTATAGAAACTTCAATTAAAACAGATGTGTCCTCTGGAAAACTGATTTGTCTCTGAAATACTGTTCATGGGGTTCTCAAGGCAAGAATACTGAAGTGGCTTGCCATTCCCTTCTCCAGTGGACCACATTTTGTGAGATGGAAATACCAGACCACCTGACCTGCCTCTTGAGAAATCTGTATGCAGGTCAGGAAGCAATGGTTAGAACTGGACATGAAACAACAGACTGGTTCCAAATAGGAAAAGGAGTACGTCAAGGCGGTATATTGTCGTCCTGCTTATTTAACTTATATGTAGAGTACATCATGAGAAATGCTGGGCTGGATGAAGCATAAGCTGGAATCAAGATTTCAAGGAGAAATATCAATAACCTCAGATATGCAGATGACACCACCCTTATGGCAGAAAGTGAAGAAGAACTAAAGAGCTTTTTGATGAAAGTGAAAGAGGAGAGTGAAAGGTTGGCTTAAAACTCAACATTGAGAAAGCTAAGATCATGGCATCTGGTCCCATCACTTCATGGCAAATAGATGGGGGAACAGTGGAAAGAGTGACAGACTTTATTTTGGGGGGCTCCAAAATCACTGCAGATGGTGACTGTAGCCATGAAATTAAAAGATGCTTACTCCTTGGAAGGAAAGTTATGACCAACCTAGAAAGCATATTAAAAAGCAGAGACATTACTTTGCCAACAAAGGTCCATCTAGTTGAAGCTATTGTTTTCCAGTAGTCATGTATGAATGTGAGAGTTGGACTGTGAAGAAAGCTGAGCACCGAAGAATTGATGGTTTTGAACTGTGGTGTTGGAGAAGACTCTTGAGAGTCCCATGGACTGCAAGGAGATCCAACCAGTCCATCCTAAAGGAGATCAGTCCTGAATATTCATTGGAAGGACTGATGCTGAAGCTGAAACTCCAATACTTTGGCTGCCTGATGCAAAGAACTGATCATTTGAAAAGACCCTGATGCTGGGAAAGATTGAAGGTGGGAGGAGAAGGGGACGACAGAGGATGAGATGGTTGGATGGCATCACCGACTCAACAGGCATGAGTTTGAGCAAGCTCCAGAAGTTGGTGATGGACAGGGAGGCCTGGTGTGCTGCAGTCCATGGGGTCGCAAAGAGTCAGACATGACTGAGCAACTGAACTGTACTGAAATACTGAGGCTAAACTGAATTGTAGTGCTATAAATATACACTAAATTAAAAAAACTCTTCAGTGATGTCTATCTTGGTTTCAGATCCATTTCCACCCCCACCCCCCATTTCTGGTGTTTCATAACATGTCGACATTTTGTTGTTCTTTTCTCATTCAAGTCTGGTTATTCTGAACAGCAACAACAAAATACAAATGCGTAAGAGTGCATGCTAAGTCTCTTCAGCCGTGTCCAATTCTGTGCGACCTTATGGACTGTAGCCCACCAGGCTCCTCTATCTATGGGATTTTCGAGGCAAGAATATTGGAGTGGGTTGCCATGCCCTCCTCCAGGGGATCTTCCTGACCCAGGGATTGAACCCACATCTCTTACATCTCCTGCATTGGCAGGCAGATTCTTTACCACTAGCGCCACCTGGGAAGCCCCTAAATGCATAAGAAAGCCTCTGTTAAACAAAACCTTCAAGCTGCATCTTTATGGAAAAAATTTAAATGGACTTGGATCTTCACCTCCTGAGGGATTTGATGCTTATTTTTTGGATTCTGATACATTAGATTGTCTAAAATCATGTCACAACTTATTTGTATGTGTGTCCACGGCCTCCACTAACTCGTAGCCTGACACCAAGCTCCTGAGAGCTCTCTTTGCCCAGGGATTTTGGAAGGGTTGTAGCAACAGAATTGAAAATCTCTTGAGCTGCTGTTCCAGCTCACAGGTCAACAACTGCTGCTCGTCTGCCAGCCGATGACTGAAAAGAGACTGCTGTTTTCTGATGGCAAGTGATTCTAAGCCACCAACTCCTGCTGCTGCTGCTGGTCCCAGGGTAACAGTCTCCTCCACTGGCTTCGCCTCCCTGAATTTGCCACCCAGGACTCAGGCCTACCTCTGAGGAGGTGAGGCCAGTGGGGCCCTGCAGCAGGGTAGAAGGTCGTATTCACAATAACCCATCAGTTCTGATGCTGCCCATTGTCCCTGAACACAATACAGGCTCCTGGAATGCCTTTTTAATGGAAATATCACTGTAATGATCCTATTGGGCTTCCAGATTTGTCAGGACACGCCTGAATTCAAGGGTAGATGCAGTCTAGGCCTGGGACCAGAGCTGCAAGATCATTTTAACGTCCACACAGTGCTTCACCAGCACAGAGAATCCAGCTAAAAAAATTGGATTAGGTTTCAAGAGATCTAACATCTAATTTTCTTCTGGTTCTGCCTTTCTCTATCTGGGTTACCTTGGATGAACTAACTTCACGGAGCCTCAGCCCTTTGACCTGTAAGATGAGAGGGTGAAAACTAGGTCAGAGCTTCTCAGACTTCCAGGTTCATAATAATTCCTAGGGCACTTGATAAATGGACTTGGCTCCATTTCTGGAGATTCAGAATGAAGGCAGCAATGGCTCATGTATAGGAATTTGCATGTTCATAAACCTATTGGGTGATTCTCTAACCACTTTTGGGAAATATTTGTCTAAAATCAGTGATTCTTGGGACTTCCCCGGTGGCCCAGTGATTATGACTCCATGCTCCCAATGTAGGGGGTCTGGGTTCCATCCCTGATCAGAGAACTAGAGCTGGAATGCCACAACAAGGACCCGATATAGCCAAATAAATATAAATAAGCATTTTAAATTAGTGGTTCTCTACTCAAGTCTCAGAAACAATTGGAAAGTTTTTTAAAATGCTCATGACTGGTGCCATTCCAAATTAATTCATCAGAATATCTGGACCTGGGACCAGGCATTGTTGTGCTTTGAAAGTTCTTTTGTCTGGCCAAAGTGAAGAATCAGTGAAAGAGATTATCTCTAAAATCCTTCCTTAGGTCTAGAATTCGGACTTCCAATCTAGGATTTTTGGTTCTACCACAACACCACAGTTTAGAAAATGGAGCATTCTGTGTGTACATTTACTAGTTGTTATGGTCTGCATTGTCATCCCCCTGTGAAATTCATACGTTGAATTCCTAACCCTTAGTATCTCAGAATGTGCCTGTATTTTTAGATAAAGACTTTAAAGATGTAATTGAAATAAAATAGGATCTAACCCACCATGACTGGACGCCTTGTATAAAGAGATTTAGACGTACACAGCACAGAGGTTCAACCGTGTGAGGACCCAGGAGAAGGCTGCTCTCTGTGAGCCACGGAAAGAAGCTTCAGAAGAGACCAACCCTGCCAACGTCTTGACCTTGGACTTCTAATTTCCAGAACTGTGAGAAAATAAATTTCCTCCAGTCTGTGGTATTTTGTTATGATAGCCTTTGAAAGCTAATATGTATATATCCATATATATTATATATATATATATATAATATAAAGTCAAACAGTTTACTGAAAATTCTATGACTTTAAAGAAAACATTGGACTTCCCTGGTGGTCCAGTAGTAATGAATCCACCTACCAGTGCAGCTTTGATCCCTGGTTCAGGAAGATTCCACATGCCATGGGGCAACTAAGCCTGTTCGCCGTAACTACCGAAACCACGCCATAGAGCCTGAGCCTGTGCTTTGCAGAAGAGAAGCCACAGCAATGCGACGCCCATGCGCTGCAACTAGAGAAAGCCCCTGTGCAGCCAAAAAGACCCAGCGCAGCCAAAGTCAGTAAACAGCATTTTTTTAATTAAAGAAAATAGTATTTGTCTTATTTTTCATTCAGAACCAACTCATCTCTAGTGTGCATGTGTTAGTCGCTCAGTTGTGTCCAACTCTTTGCAATGCCGTGGACTGTAGCCCGCCAGGCTCCCCCATCCATGGAATTCTCCAGGCAAGAATACTGGAGTGGGTTGACATTTCCTACCCAAATCTTCCTGACCCAGGGGTCGAACCTGCGTCTCTTGTGTCTCCTGCATTGGCAGGTGGATCCTTTACCACTGACTCACTGTGATTTAATGTGTATTTCTTTTCAAAGTCTTGATTGGAGATAGGCTATGGAAATAAGTATTATAGTTTAGAATACTATGACCTAATCTTGAAGATGTGTTTTAAGCAGGACTAGGAAAATGTTGTGCTTTTTGATACTAATAATGAATAACAAACCTGATTTCAATGTAACATTAAATCACTACCAAATTTTTAATGTGGTCATATAAATTGAAGCTAAATTTTAATTAGAGCCTATGTGAAGCAAAATTTATTCATTTTATTTCTGGGTTTTATTAGACAACCCTGTCCCCTATCCTAGTACATCCCAAATTTCTTATCTCTCTTTCTTAGAATTTCTTCAAGTCTTCATTTCAGTTGGCTTAACTAAGAAGAAAAACTACTCCAAGAAGTATTTTCATCATACCCTGGAAAACACATTTAAACTGTAAAGAAAAAGATATATTGCCACCTAGTGGAAAATAAGCAGAATCACTGGCTTGTAATTTAGATTTTTAACTACAAAATTGTTAGTACAAGAAACGTTTTTAAATGTTTTTGGATCATAAATAATTCTGCTTTGTTAATGAAAGGATGTATTCCAAGTGTAGCTGCAATATCACTTCTGACTTTTATATACTCTTTACTTTTATTTAGTTGCTACTTATGTGCTAAGTCGCTTCAGTCCTGTCTGACTGTTTGCGACCCTATGAACTGTAGCTCACCAGGCCTTATCCATGGGATTCTCCAGGCAAGAATACTGGAGTGGGTTGCTGTGCCCTTCTCCAGGGAATTTTCCTGACCCAGGGATTGAACCCCGGTCTCTTATGTCTCATATCCATATACTAAATGCTGAGTGGTAAAGCTGAACTTTATTTTTATCAATGATATTTAGCAAAAGTGACAAAAGCATTTACAGCTAAATATTAAAAACATTTACCACCCACAAAAGGTCAGTAATATAGTAAACAACCAGTGTGAATATAGCTGACTGAGCTTGTGCAAGTCACAGCTCTGAACCGTGTCCTCATCTAAAAAACAAGTAAAGTTGAACAACATGATTTATAAGACATTTTCAATTCTAATATGTTGAGGTTATATCTCTATAACACGTATTTATAGTTTTAAGCTCAGGATCTTTGTAATAATTAGGACAGTGCCCAAACTTGGTTTAGAAAGCAGTGTTAGTTAATAAGTGCATGTCTTTGGAGTACTGTTTCAGCACAGAACTGAAAGAAGCTTATTAATGGGAAGGAAGTTCCTATCTATTTATTTGGTTGCCAGGTTCCCCGGGGTTTTTTTCCGTAAGAGTAAGGTGACCTGGCTAATTTTAACTTCAGGAATTACAGTCTATCCAGCTAAGTTATCCTTGGAGTGTCTGTTTGGATATAGCATCCTTTATTGTTTCCTGTCCTAAAGTTTTAGGAAGTTGCTAGTAACTGATTTACCATTGTTGACCTTTAATAAGCACGAAGACTTTCTTACCATAGGCCAAGGAAGGCAAGGAGAGTTTAAAGAGACTTCTCTTTTAATAGTCCTTGGTATGTCCCAAGAATGTCACAGTCCTTAACTGGTTAACCCTACTGTATGTATGCTCTCTGAAAAGGTCCTGTTTCAGGTGATGTAATTCAGGGAGCTTAAGTTATCAAGTTGTTTTGGCTCAAATTGTTGGATATGATTTCTTGCTGTACAACATTAATGTAGAAAGTCTTTCTCTTTCAACTGGGATGGACTTACTGTGCAAACGTCAATATCTCTATGGGAAATAAGGAAGCATGCTAACTTAGTAGGTGTAGGGAAATACTACAGATACGTAGTTTCTATAATCATTCAACTTTTAAATATCTGTGAGAAATTGCATTTATATGAGAGTTAAGAAAACAGAAGACATAGGAGTGGTTGATAGCAAACTTTTGTTTGAGGCTTCATCCAGAGATAAGGCGGGCAGGAATGCTAATTAGATTATTTGTAGTACTTCCCTTCTCTCTCTCTCAGCAGTCACTCAGTCGTGTCCAATTTTTTGTGACCCCCCCCCTCCATGGACTTTAGCCCCCCAGGCTTCTCTGTCCGTGAAATTCTCCAGGCAAGAATACTAGAGTGGATTGCCATTCCCTTCTCCAGGGGGATCTTCCCAACCCAGGGATTGAACCCAGGTCTCCTGCATTGTGGGCAGATTCTTTACCGTCTGAGCCACCAGGGGAGCTCCAGTAAGTTCCCTTATTTCTCCCTTTTTCTGTCCTACCCTCACCCCCTGAAAAGAGGAAAGAAAGGGGGGGAAAAGAGAGAGAGAGAGAAATGGCTAATTTTCCAGAGTAAACTTATTCTAATAAAGGCTCAGAAAGTTGCTTCTGACAGTTGAAGAGAACAGAGAAGACATCTAGGGTCTCATTTCTTTCTTCCTAGAAACTTTTTGTAATAATTGATTATTAGGTGGATATTGTGGTATTTGTTGCCCATTCATTCTATTTTCAAGCAAGCAACACTGAAGAAAAATGATGTTCTCAGTCTCAAATATGCAGCTAGAAACTATGTACCTTCTAGAATATATAACTTTCGCCTCTATTGTTTATTTCTACACAGATAACCAGATTCCCCAAGTTTCGGAGGTAAAAAATTTCAGTTAGCAGTGTGAAATACTGTTTATTCCATCAGATTATATGGCTGCTTCACATCACTTTCATTGCCAATGTCACCAGCCTATTATATCGCGTCAAATTTCTCAATTAGAAAGGCAGTTTCAGCAATAGAATATGAGAAAGGGGTAGTGCATGCTTGAAACAACAGTTGTACGTGATGAGGACAAATTAAAGGTCATGACACATGTCATTAGGGAAGCAATTTCTATAGGTTTGGGGAGAAACTCAGATTGATCTATGACTTAAATTTCAACATAATTTAATATATTTGTTCCTTGAACAGATACATCTGTCAACTAATTACCATTATTGTTCTCTTTAAGATAGCATTTTCCCCTGCATTGTACTAGAACAGTGTAATAATGATAAGACTCCCTCTCTAGTGATCTATTATTAAAATATTGTGTAATAATGATATGATTCCCTTTCTAGCAATCTAGACTTTCTTGGTGGCTCAGAGGGTAAAGAATCTGCCTGCAATGTGGGAGACCTGGGTTGGGAAGATCCCATGGAGGATGGTAACCTATTCTCCACTTCCCTGGAGAATCCCCATGGACAGAGGAGCCTGGTGGGTTACAGTCCATGGGGTCTCAAAGAGTTGGACACTACTGAGCGGCTAAGCTAGTAATCTATTATTAACACATTCCATTTCATCTAAAGAAGGCATCCTAAGTACAGACCCATGGAATGGGTACTTTGTAAGGTAACTTTGTTTTGACTGCCTTGATTTTTTTCTTTTTATTATCCAAATGCACTTTCATTTGATACACATTCCAGGGAAGCTGAATTTAAAAAGTCAAAGGTTTTTGTCATAATAAATGAAAAGAAATTTCTGAAGTCATACATGTGAAATTCCAGGCATTTTCTAAGTCTTCTAATAGAAAGCAGTTTTAAGATAATGAAATAATTTGGAAATATTGCTCACACTTAAAATTCTGAGTGTTAAGATAGAAACATGTCCCAGAAATACAGGCAAAACTGACAATGATCCTTTCTGATAAAATATTGGTCTGCCTAGGTATAAAATGTTTTATTAACCTTCAGCTCTATTATATACATTTACACATGTGCATGATAATAAGCTTATTTATATTCAACCAAACATTCATTTGGCAAGCAGCCTAGAGTACTCTAGTGTTGAAGAGTCAAACAAATGCCTGAGAGATTCAAAGTCTTTGTTCCTTTTTCAGTACCGCAAGTCAGAACAGTTGTTTGTCCTCTTGTTGCTGTACTCTGAAAAGCATATTAATTGACAGACTACACAAGCTGCCTAAACGGCTTTCTCTACCTTAGAGGTGGAGGCTTCCTCTGGGGCTCGTATCTGCTGTCTTTTATAACTCTGTCTGATTACATCTGGTAGACAGGGTACCTGAAGAACTATGGATGCAGGTTCGTAACACTGTACCGGAGGCAGTGACCAAAACCATCCCAAAGAAAAAGAAATGCAAGAAGCAAAGTGGTTGCCTGAGGAGGCTTTACAAATAGCTGAGGAAAGAAGAGAAGCAAAGGGCAAAGGAGAAAAGGGAGGATATACTCAACTGAATGCAGAGTTCCAGAGAATAGCAAGGGGGAATAAGAAGGCCTTCTTAAGTGAACAATGCAAAGAAATAGAGGAAAACAACAAACTGGGAAAGGCTAGATCTCTTCAAGAAAATTGGAGATATCGAGGGAATATTTCATGCAAGAATGGACATAATAAAGGATGGAAAGAGTACGAACCTAACAGGAGCAGAAGAGATTATGAAGAGGTGGCAAGAATACATGGAAGAGCTATACAAAAAAGCTCTTAATGACCTGGATAACCATGATGGTGTGGTCACTCACTTAGAGCCGGATATCCTTGAGTGTGAAGTCAAGTGGGTCTTAGGAAGCATCACTATGAACAAAGCTAGTAGAGGTAATGGAATTGCAGCTGAGCTATTTAAAATCCTAAATGATGATGCTGTTAAAGTGCTGCACTCAGTATGCCAGCAAATTTGGAAAACTCAGCAGGGTCCACAAGACTGAAAAAGGTCAGTTTTCATTCCAATACCAAAGAAAGGCCATGTCAAATAATGTTCAAACTACTGTACAACCACACTCATTTCACATGCTAGTAATGCTCAAAATTCTTCAAGCAAGGCTTCAATAGCACTTGAACTGAGAACTTCCAGATGGACATACTGGGTTTAGAAAAGGCAGAGGAACCAGAGATCAAATTGCCAACATTCATTGGATCATGGAGAAAGCAAGGGAATTCCAGAAAAATATCTACTTCTGCTTCATTGACTACATCAAAGCCTTTGACTGTGTGGATCAAAACAAACTGGAAAATTCTTAAAAAGATGCAGTTATTGGATTGCCTTAACTGTCTTGTGAGAAACCTGTATGTGAATCAAGAAGCAACAGTTAGAACTGGACATGGAACAACTGACTGGTTCAAAATTGGGAAAGGAGTATGACAAGGCTGTATATCATCTCCCTGCTTATTTAACTTCTATGCAGAGTACATCATGCAAAATGTCAGGCTGGATGACTCACAGCTCAAGATTACTGGGAGAAATATCAACCTCAGATATGTAGATGATACCTCTCTAATGGCAGAAAATGAAAAGGAACTAAAGAGCCTCTTGATGAAGGTGAAAGAGCAGAGTAAAAAAGCTGGCTTGAAACTCAGCATTCAAAAACCTAAGATCATGACATCTGGTCCCATCACTTCATGGCAAATTGAAGGGGAAAAAGTGGAAGTGATAACAAATTTCATTTCCTTGGGCTCCAAAATCACTGTGGATGCTGACTCTGGCCATGAAATTCAAAGACTTTTTGGAAGGAAAACTATGACAAACCTAGACAGCATATTAAAAAGCAGATATATTACTTTGCTGACAAATGTCTGTAGAGTCAAAAGTATGGTTTTTCCAGTAGTCATGTACGAATGTGAAAGCTGGACCATAGAGAAGGCTGAGTGCTAAAGAATTGATGCTTTTGAATTGTGGTGCTGGAGATGAAAGCAGTCAATCTGAAAGGAAATTAACCCTGAATATTCATCGGAAGGACTGATACTGAAGCTGATGTTACAATACTTTGGCCACTTGATGGGAAGACCTAACTCTTTGGAGAAGACCCGGAAACTGGGAAAGATTGAAGGCAAAAGGAGAAGGGGGCCGCAGAGTATGAAATGGTTAACTAGCACCACCGACTAAATAGACATGAATTTGAGCAAACTCTGGGAGACAGTGGAGGACAGAGGAGTCTGGTGTGCTGCAGTCCATGCGGTTGCAAAGAGGCGGATGCAATTTAGCGACTGAACAACAACATTCAGTTGTTGGAATTACTGATGACTTAAGGAATGACCACTGCCTTTCCTTGCTTTTCTAGGTTTTCTTACTCCAGAAAAAGATATTGGAGTCAGAAAGACCATGGAATTGTTACAAGAGTTACTTGTAACCAAATAACTTGTAACCAAGTTACTCTTGGTAGTGTTCTGTGCAGAGTGTATTGTTGGTAAGCCACTTTACTTTTCTGAACATCAGTTTTCTTCCCTGTAAACTGAACATTGAAAACTACATAATGTATAGATTGGAAATGAAGTTTGGAAGTCCAAGTCACCAAGTAGGCACTAGGAGCATAACAATGATTATTTTCATAACTCCATTTTCTGTGTCTTCATTAGTTTTCTATTTCCTTGGGGTTTTTCAACTTCATAAATGGCTTTCTCCTTTTTTTGTGAATGAAGGGAAGAATCTTTGGTACTCTGTACAAAGAAGAGAATGGGAAACTATGGGAAACTGGGAAGTTATGACAAACCTGGACAGCATATTAAAAAACAGTTTTTTCCCCTACAGCAAAGCTTAGATAGTTTAACATAAGAATTTGTACAATAATTTTTAAATCTTTGGCCTCGGTGGCCTCTTGTACACTAAATATGCTGCAGTCACCAGTGTTTGGGAGAGATTATTGATCTTCAAGAACCATGAGCTGACAGGATTTCAACACAGCAAGTTTTCCAAATTGCAGCTTGTAATACACATGACAATGAGTGAGGTCCTGGATAATACAGAGGAGGATGCCTAATTTGGACAATCTACTTTAAGTAAAAAAAAAAAAAAAAAAATTCACAGATGCCCATCAGTTACTACTAAGCTTCTAATAGTGTCTTAATCTGAGAAACAAAGGCTTCACAAAATATGAGCTTACTGGGATTAAAAAGCATTTTTTAACATGAGATTTCCTAGGGGACAGATCATTTCCTGAGAATTGTAGGTGGGAAACTAAGGCAAATAAGGTGGGAGTCTGAACTATGGACTCCTCCACCTGAAGGAGTAGGTTCCTTATCTCCCTTCAACATCTTCTGTAACAATCCACTCCCTCAAGTCTCCTTTGGAAGCTCACCACTCCAGAGAGCTGCCTTCCCTGGTGGTCTGGTGGAGCCCTGGAATGCTGGCCTTTAGGGCACACCGGCCAGACCTGTTCGCTCACTCAAGTTTAGAGTCAGCAGCATGGGAGGTCCTGATAAGCTGGCTTCTTAAGCATGTAAGGTAGGTTCTGAGCACTTGAAACAGGCCGGTGAGACAAATTGTCAAGTGGTCCCTAGGAAGTCTGTATTAAAAAAAAAAAAAAAAAAAGAATAAAAGCATGAATTTGATTAGCATACTATCTTATTAGAGCCCTAAAAGATGATTCTGCTTAGAACACTTTCAAATCTCTTATGTTTAACCTTGGAAAAGAATTATCCTATCTATCTCTTTAAATCGTGTTTCAGGACTCTTTTTTTTTTCTCCTCAATTACCTGGATGCTAGAAAAATTTAAACCAAGAAGGATGAAAAACTGGTGGTTCTGCAGTTTTCATTCTAAGGGAATTGACTAAGAAGAAAAAACAAAACATGAACAGTAGATGAAAGTAATACTATGCTTACACACTTATTTCATATTAATATTTCTCAGAATGGGTCTGGGACTGCTAGAAGAGATTTTCCCATTACTGAAATCTTATATTTCCCATAAAACTATGTTATATTAGTTGAAAAAGACCTGTAAAGTTTTCCTTCTGAAAATCTCCTCACCTTAAGATGATTACTGATTCATAACTTATCAGAACTTAATTTTAATTAATTTTAACTCTAATAAAAAATTATGGTTTTTCTGGGTTAGAAAGTAAAATGATCATTCTGGGAATTTTCAGTGCTCTTTGGAACTGGTACAAGACTTCTGTGTTTACTTGGAAATATGGTTTCTGAACATATTTCCTTTTATATTTGAGAAACTTCATCTAAACTATTTTTGCTCTTTGAAAAAAAAATTATTCTCTTCTTTCTTTTAATAGTAATATCTTTAGAGTGATTTTAAAAGAGAAATCTCATCTTTACTTTTGCTATTTTTATCACCCAACTGTAAGTCAACATCTTGTTTCCAATTTGTGCTTTTTAAGAAATTTCCTTCAAGATCCTGAAGTCAGGAAACAACTGGTAATGGTTTGTGGCATTTATTCTTCAGAGGTTCTAGGCCCCTGCAAAGGACCCACCCTATTTTTTTTTTCTTGGTGTACAGTTGATTTATAATGTTGTGTTAATTTCTGCTATACAACAAAGTGTTTCAGTTATACATATATAATTATTTTTCATATTTTTCCATTATGAAAAATATTTCATTTTTAATATTTTTAATAAAAATATTTATTAAAAATAAATTTTAATTTTAATTAAAATTTAAACATTTTAATTTTAATAAATTAAAATAAATATTTTAATAACATATTTAAAAATTTTTATTATAGGATATTGAATATAATTCCCTGTGCTATACAGCATAGGACATTGTTGCTTGCCCATCCTGTATATATACTAGTTTCCATGTGCTAATCCCAAATTGTAGCTCCATCCATCCCCTACATCCCTCTCCCTTGGCAACCACCAGTCTATTCTCTATGTCTGTGAGTCTGTGTCTATTTCATAGATAAGTTCATTTGTGTCATATTTTAGATTCCATGTATAAGTGATATCATATTTGTTGTTCTCTTTCTGACTTGCCTCACTTGGTGTGATAGTTGCTATCTAGGCCTGTCCAGGTTGCTGCTGGTGGCATTATTTCATTCTTTTTTATTGATCACCCTTATTAGAAACCAGCATGTGCTGTGGGTCAGGTTTGGTGTGCCGTTAGCTGGCAAATGGGAAGGGAAAGAAGTGAAGCACTGGGTCCACAGAAACAAGTGCTGATGACAGCCTGTCCCTCATTTCTCATGGACTAAACTGTGTCCTGCCCAACTAGAAATGCATTTTGGCCAATAAAAACTATTCCATGTGTGAAACGTACTTTTTAAAGTTTATTTTAAATATATTAGATCATATCAGGAGAATTTGTGAACTCCTTTTGAAATAATGATTTTCAGATTTTTCAAACCATCAAAATAAATACATTATGCTACTAAATGTGTTTTTAAAATATGTTATCCAGATCTATGTCCTCAGTAATTTATATTTGTAACAAAACCTTTTTTTTGAAAAAATGGAGTCAGCTTTATACATGAAGCTAAGAGTCCACTAGAGGTCACTTTTTCAACTTATTTCCCTTAAAAATGGAAAAATTTAGCTGTGATTCCTGCCACTGAATCTTTTTTACATGCCTTTGTTTTCCATATTGGAATTTTTGACTCCTCCCAGAAAAAAAATTCTATATTTCAAACATTTTTTCCCCTGGAATCTTTCTGACACTGATACGTTCTTATGTTTCAAGCATATTTTCTATTGTGACATTTTAAATGATCTTAGATATCTAAGTCTATATTAATTTTTGATTATTGAAATATCTCTATTTGAACACTAGTATCCAGAACACGTGTGACTATTTCATGAAGTTTTCATGGATTTTACAATGCTGTATTAGTGTGACTTCCCTGGAGGCTCAGTGGTAAAGAATCCGCCTGCCACTGCAGGAGACTCGGGTTTGATCCCTGCTCTGGGAAGATCGCCTGGAGAAAGAAATGGCAACTCACTCCAGTATTCTTGCCTGGGAAATCCCATGGACAGAGGAGCCTGGCCGGAGTATAGTCTGTGGGGTTGCCAAGAGTCAGACATGACTTAGTGGCTGAACAATAACATCAGTGTGAAAGCAGCGGACTAACAGCAATTACATGACTAGTACCACTACTTGTGCATAAAAAGTAACCTTACAAACGTATCTTTGTGTATATACAATCTTGGGTAGTTTCCACTAAACCATCTGGCATAAAGTTATAATTTTCTGGCCTCCCAGTTCAATAAATGTCCTCTCCATAACTATATTGATTTTAAAACATTTTCAGTTATTAAAATTTACCCCAGATCAGCAGTTTTTAAACTCAGAAATAATGCAGTGCAGTATCTCATTTCTCTATGAAATGAAGACATTTAAAGGGATATCGTGTACAGAGATTTATTCTTACCTTCCAAAAGACTGTCTCAGTATCATTCAGTAAACATTCATTTATGTAAATGATTCCTTTAACAACAAAGATCCCTTTAGCATAATTTTTACCAATGTTGAAAATATTTTATTGAAGAAAATATTTGATATCTGAAAAAAAGTTAAAATCAGTCTACATGTACTACTTGATTTTGATAGTATTATGTTAGTTTATTTTCATACATGAATATAATACATGAATAATTTCTCCATGTTAAATACTGAAATATTACAGAAAATAGCTATAATCCAAATCTTCCCAAAGTTATGCCACTTTATATGTCTTCTTCTCTGATGTAGGTCTTGTAATAAAGTTACATTCAAATGTTTCAAACGCCTATTAATAGAATATATACCTATATTTTGCTTTATGTACACATGTTTTAAAGATAAATATAAGATGCAACAAATGTTCTGTCATCTATGTACTTGATTTTGATTCAATAATAGATGTTGGAATTATTTACAAGTTGGTTCTTATAAATCTCTCTCATTCTTTTGATCTAGAGCGTAAGGTCTTTGAGAATGATTATAGTTGAAATGCTGGGCTGGAAGAAGCACAAGCTGGAATCAAGATTGCTGGGAGAAATATCAATAACCTCAGATATGCAGATGACACTACCCTTATGGCAGAAAGTGAAGAGGAACTAAAAAGCCTCTTGATGAAAGTGAAAGAGGAGAGTGAAAAAGTTGGCTTAAAGCTCAACATTCAGAAAGCTAAGATCATGGCATCTGGTCCCATCACTTCATGGGAAATAGATGGAGAAACAGTGGAAGCAGTGACAGACTTTATTTTGGGGGGCTCCAAAATCACTGCAGATGGTGATTGCAGCCATGAAATTAAAAGACACTTACTCCTTGGAAGGAAAATTATGACCAACCTAGATAGCATACTAAAAACCAGAGACATTACTTTGCCAACAAAGGTCCATCTAGTAGTCAAGGCTATGGTTTTCCCAGTGGTCATGTATGGATGTGAGAGTTGGACTGTGAAGAAAGCTGAGCACTGAAAAATTGATGCTTTTGAACTGTGGTGTTGGAGAAGACTCTTGAGAGTCCCTTGGACTTGCAAGGAGATCCAACCAGTCCATCCTAATGGAGATCAGTCCTGGGTGTTCATTGGAAGGATTGATGCTGAAGCTGAAACTCCAGTACTTCGGCCACCTCATGCGAAGAGTTGACTCACTGGAAAAGACCCTGATGCTGGGAGGAATTGGGGGCAGGAGGAGAAGGGGATGACAGAGGATGAGATGGCTGGATGGCATCACCGACTCTATGGACATGAGTTTGAGTGAACTCTGGGAGTTGATGATGGACAGGGAGGCCTGGCGTGCTGCGGTTCATGGGGTTGCAAAGAGTCGGACATGGCTGAGTGACTGAACTGAACTGATAGTTGAATTCCCCATTTTCCTAGAGAAGTCCAGTTCATTTCCTTTTTTCTCTTAGAAACAGTATGTGTGTGTGTGTGTATCCTCCTATATGTGGTCAAGCATTCCTCTCCACTGGATTCTATGAAGAGAATTGCTAGGTCATAGGGAAGAGGCATTGAACACATTAACTAACACTCCAAATGGCTCTTCTCTCAGGGTCTCACCAATGTCCTCTCAACTAGTAACAACTGGAGAAGAGCAGACCCCCCACACTGAAGCCAACATTCATTATGTATCTTTAAACTTTTTTGTCATTTCTATGGTGTCTCATGTCTGAAATTGCATTTTCCTAGTTATTAGTATTATTTGCATTCACCCTCTATCTGTTCCTTTAGCGAGCATTTGTATTTCCTCTTTTGTGAATTTCTTATTCGTATTTTTTGCCCATTTTTCTACTTTATCATTTGCTTTTTATTTCTAATCTCTAGGAGATTTTATGTATTTTGAATACTAAGTGCTTCCTAGGTGAAAGTGAAAGTATTAGTTGCTCGGTCATGTCCGACTCTTTGTGACTTCATGGAGTGTAGCCTGCCAGACTCCTCTGTCCATGGAATTCTGTAAAGAAAAATATTGGGGTGGGTAGCCATTCCCTTCTCCAGGGGATCATCCCCACCCAAGAATCAAACCCATGTCTCCTGCATGGTAGGCAGATTCATTACCATCTGAGCCACCAGGGAAGCCTTGTTATATTTATGCAAGTACATTTTTCCAGTTCATTTCTTGACTTTTAACTTTATAATTTCTCTGTTGTAAAAAATGTTTAATTTTTATGCTGTCAATTTACCAGTTCTTTCTTTTGTAGCTTTAATTTTGGTATCTTGGTTAAGACGCTCACTCCAGGATTTCCTTGGTGGTCCAGTGGTTAAGAGTTCACCTGCCAATGCAGGGGACACAGGTTCAATCCCTGGTCCAGGAGGATTCCACTTGTCACAGGGCAACCAAGCCTGTGTGCCACAACTACTGAGCCCCTGGGCCCTGGAGCCCTTGCTCCTCAGCAACAGAAGCCACCGCAAGGAGAAGCCCACACACTGCAATTAGAGAGTAGTCCCTGCTCATCACAGCTAGAGAAAATCCTCACACAGCAATGAAGAACCAGCACAGCCAAAAATAAATCAAATTTAAAAGACCTCTTCTACTCTCCAAACAAATATATAGTTCATCCAACTATCTGATATCTTGTATTTTCATCTAATTCTCATATAGTTTTATTGTTATAATTGTCTTCAAATTTCATGAGGATTAGGTTTGTGTGTGAGGCACAGATCTCATTTCACTCTTTTTCCCAAATGGATGGTGAATATTCTTTATACCCTTTGATGTGTAGTTAACATCTTATTGATTTCAAGTGTTATGATAATTTAAATTTCCTAACTTTCGCAGAATTATTTCTGGGCACTTCACTATTAATTTATCATTATTAATGGATACTTGTACAACACCACATTTTTTAAAGTAGCACACGTTTTGCTATCTGGCATATCAAACCCTTTCTTCTTCCTTAAAATGGCAAAATTAATAACAAAGTTATCTTTGTTACTTCACTGATTTACTCTTTCAGATTAATTTTTTTGTTACTCTTAAATATTTATCTATTTATTTGACTGCTCTGGGTCTTCATTGTGGTGTGTAGGAAAACAGACACATGTTTTCCTTTTTTTCTTTTAAAGAAATTTATTTATTTATTTGGCCATGCCACATCTTAGTTGTGGCATGTGGAAGCTAGTTCCCTGACTAGGGATCAAACCCAGGCTCCCTGTATTGAGAGCATGGAGTCTTAGCCACTGCATCATCAGTGAAGTCCCTCACATTAATTTTAGAATTAGCTTGTGAAGGTTACTGAAAAATCCTATTGAAAGTGAGAATTAAACTGAATTCACATGTTAATTCTGGGGCAAAATGGTATGCACAGTCTTCTTGTCAGTGAATATATGTATCTGAAATTTTTAGGTCATAATGTGCTCTTCAGTTAATGCATTTTCCTAAGATGACTGGTCTTACCAGGTTTATTCACAGTCATGCTACGGTTATTGATATTGTGAATTAAATTTTTTATTCTTTCACCATTTCTCATGATTGTTTGTTTAAAAGAAAGCTAATTTTTGAAGACTGATCTGGTGCCTCTCTACCTAAAAGGATTAATTCTAAATATTAATTCTGATAGTTTGTCAGGTGACCCTGTTAGATGATTTTTTCCATCAGTAAGAACTAAAGAGCCTCTTGATGAAGGTGAAAGACGAGAGTGAAAAAGTTGGCTTAAAGCTCAACATTCAGAAAGCTAAGATCATGGCATCTGGTCCCATCACTTCATGGCAAATAGATGGGGAAACAGTTGAAACAGTGGCTGACTTTATTTTTCTGGGCTCCAAAATCACTGCAGATGGTGATTGCAGCCATGAAATTAAAAGACGCTTACTCCTTGGAAGGAAAGTTATGACCAACCTAGACAGCATATTAAAAAGCAGAGATATTACTTTGTCAGCAAAGGTCCGTCTAGTCAAGGCTATGATTTTTCCAGTGGTCATGTATGGATGTGAGAGTTGGACTATAAAGAAAGCTGAGCACCAAATAACTGATGCTTTTGAACTGTGGTGTTGGAGAAGACTCTTGAGAGTCCTTTGGACTGCAAGGAGATCCAATCAGTCCATCCTAAAGGAAATCAGTCCTGAATATTCATTGGAAGGACTGATGCTGAAGCTGAGACTCCAATACTTTGGCCACTTGATGCAAAGAGCTGATTCATTTGAAAAGACCCTGATGCTGGGAAAGATTGAGGGCAGGAGGAGAAGGGGACGACAGAGAATGAGGTGGTTGGATGGCATCACCAACTCAACGGATATGGGTTCGGGCGAACTCCTGGAGTTGGTGATGGACAGGGAGGCCTGGCCTGCCGTGTCCATAGGGTCACAAAGAGTCAGACACGACTGAGCAACTCAACTGAACTGAACTGAATCATATCATCATTCAATGATGACAGTTTTGTTTCTTCTTTTCAAAGACACATTCCTCATTTGTTTTTCTGGCTTATTGCACAAGCTAGGATCTTGAAAATGTTGAATTGAAGGAATATTGAGCATCTATATCTTCTATTGGCTTTAATGAGAAAAATTTTAGTATGTCATTTTATGATTTTGCTAAAATTTTTGACAGTCACTCTTTATTAAGTTAAGGAACATGACGTTAGTGTTTTATTTGTATATAACATAATAAAATATCATTCTTGTTAAACAGGGTAATTACTATTTTGAAAGTGTTAAACTATAATGGATTATTTTGTTGCTCAGTGCTCCAAATAAACTGCATATAATATGAATTAGTCTATTTGACATCTAATGTGAGTGAAGCTGGAGCTTATCTTAAAAAAATATTCAGAAGCAGCTAAAACCTTTGATCTGAACTTTAGGTTTTCTCTCAGTAGAAATTCTAGTCAAAGTTATGGTTTTTCCAGTAGTCATGTATGGATGTGAGAGTTGGACTATGAAGAAAGCTAAGCATGAAGAATTGATGCTTTTGAACTGTGGTGTTGGAGAAGACTCTTGAGAGTCCCTTGGACAGTAAGGAGATCAAACCAGTCCATCCTAAAGGAAACCAGTCCTAAATATTCATTGGAAGAACTGATGCTGAAGCTGAAACTCCAATACTTTGGCCACCTGATGTGAAGAACTGACTCATTGGAAAAGACCCTGATGCTGGGAAAGACTGAAAGTGGGAGGAGACGGGGATGACAGAGGATGAGATGGTTGGATGGCATCACCAGCTCAATGGACATGAGTTTGAGTAAGCCCCAGGAGTTGGTGACGGACAGGGAGGCCTGGAGTGCTGCAGTCCGTGGGGTCACAAAGAGTTGGAAACAGCTGAGTGACTGAACTGAACTTAACTGAAGGCTGCTGTCAGAGAAGTCTGAAGCCAAAGATATAAAGAATGCACCACTGGTGTGGATTAAAATATAAAACACAACACACTTTTAAACTACATAGTAATTACTTTGTCCAGTTTTTCCTAAGAACACTGAGGCTTAAAACTAACCAACTATTAGGTATCCCACTATTAGTCTTGACATTGTTATAATGAATATTTCCAACTAATGATAGTATAGGGAGTCTGTGATTTATTCAACAAACACTTAAAGAATGCTCATTTTTTGCCAGGCATAGAAGATGAATATTGAAAGTTAGAGGAATATTATACCTCTGAAAATCTGAGTTGATTCAATTGTTATTGTCGTATTCTAGAAGTAAAAACAGACATCCAAACTTAAATATTCATCCAAGGTGTACCACAAAAGTTCTGAAAGTTCAGATACTCCCAGGACACTTGTGGAAAGTCCATCATGTCCATACAACTTCATATAATCTCAGTCTCTAACACTTGAGTGTTTCAGAATCTCTAGGTGACATGCCATCAGAAGGGACTGAATGCAGATAGGAAGGTCCACTTCTCTTTTAACTCACATAGTAAAGAGATTTACAGAAATATAGGACGAGGTTTCTCTTCCCACTAAATAAGTTTTGACTCTGGGAAATATGGTTGTTCTTCATAAAATATATGCAATTTCATGTTCTAAATTTCTCACACTAAAAGCCTTGGAGTTATGCTTCATTCCTCTATTTTTCTCCCGTTCTTCATGCAAATTATCAATGAATCCTATTGCCTCCACATCAAATGTATCACAATATGATGCACATCTCATCATCTTTGCCGCTATCACACTGCCTGGCCCATGCAAAAATGATATCAAGCCTGGATTATTATAGTAAACTTCTATTGCTTCCCCTTGGTGAAGGCCTTTCCTACCTTCATCGACTTGATCTGACTTAAATTTTATTTTTATTTTTCCACCTATTTTTTTTCCTTTTCTAAAAAATTCTTATTGAAGTATAGTTGATTTACAATTTACAATGTCATATTAGTTTCAGGCACTGTGTCTCTTTACTAAACTTCCCCATCTTTACAAAATCACTTATTATGAACAGTCCACATTACAAAACTATTGCTTGTCTATTTTTCTTGCTCCTTCTGAAATGTGTCTTGCAAATATGATGCATTTCTACTAAAAATTTTCTTCATGAATAAATCCAACATAAATCTCCATGTTGGAAAGGCAATTGTTTCCTTGTAAGAGTAGCAATAGTAAATACTTTGCCTCTTCCAACTTTGGTCCACATAACTTGGTTTTCTCTTTTAAGTATTTATATCTTCCAAACTTCAAGTTTTTCTAAGCAAGTAGAAACTGAATTATCTTTCTTCATATGTATTTTATTATGTAATGTTTTCATTTAGTTGAGTCATCAATAATGCACAATTGCAATGACTTTTATTTTAGAAGAAATATGGATAATAATAGAGTTTGTATTTCTTTATCATTTTATACTTACCAAAGCATTTCATTTACACTTTCTCACTTAATCATCATAGTGACCCTGGAAATGATCCACATATGTATTTTTTAGGCTTAAAATTAATAAATAAAATATTGTTTTATGTAATTTTAACCATTTTTATTTTTCTTTCCCATTTTATTAAGATATAATTAGCATATAGCACTGTATAAATTTAAGATGTACAGCATAATGACTTGACCAACATATATTAAGCAATGATTACCACAATAGACTTAGTGAGTGTTCTTACATAGATTTTTTTAAAAATTTATTTATTTATTTTTTCAGTGGGTTTTGTCATACATTGACATGAATCAGCCATAGATTTACACGTATTCCCCATCCCGATCCCCCCTCCCACCTCCCTCTCCACCCGATTCCTCTGGGTCTTCCCAGTGCACCAGGCCCGAGCACTTGTCTCATGCATCCCACCTGGGCTGGTGACCTGTTTCACCATAGATAATATACATGCTGTTCTTTCGCAACATCCCACCCTCACCTTCTCCCACAGAGTTCAAAAGTCTGTTCTGTACTTCTGTGTCTCTTTTTCTGTTTTGCATAGAGGGTTATCATTACCATCTTTCTAAATTCCATATATATGTGTTAGTATGCTGTAATGTTCTTTATCTTTCTGGCTTACTTCACTCTGTATAATGGGCTCCAGCTTCATCCATCTCATTAGGACTGGTTCAAATGAATTCTTTTTAATGGCTGAGTAATATTCCATGGTGTATATGTACCACAGCTTCCTTATCCATTCATCTGCTGATGGGCATCTAGGTTGCTTCCATGTCCTGGCTATTATAAACAGTGCTGCGATGAACATTGGGGTGCACGTGTCTCTTTCAGATCTGGTTTCCTCAGTGTGTATGCCCAGAAGTGGGATTGCTGGGTCATATGGCAGTTCTATTTCCAGTTTTTTAAGAAATCTCCACACTGTTCTCCATAGCCGGCTGTACTAGTTTGCATTCCCACCAACAGTGTAAGAGGGTTCCCTTTTCTCCACACCCTCTCCAGCATTTATTGCTTGTAGACTTTTGGATAGCAGCCATCCTGACTGGCGTGTAATGGTACCTCATTGTGGTTTTGATTTGCATTTCTCTGATAATGAGTGATGTTGAGCATCTTTTCATGTGTTTGTTAGCCATCTGTATGTCTTCTTTGGAGAAATGTCTGTTTAGTTCTTTGGCCCATTTTTTGATTGGGTCATTTATTTTTCTGGAATTGAGCTGCAGGAGTTGCTTGTATATTTTTGAGATTAATCCTTTGTCTGTTTCTTCATTTGCTATTATTTTCTCCCAATCTGAGGGCTGTCTTTTCACCTTACTTATAGTTTCCTTTGTAGTGCAAAAGCTTTTAAGTTTCATTAGGTCCCATTTGTTTAGTTTTGCTTTTATTTCCAATATTCTGGGAGGTGGGTCATAGAGGATCTTGCTGTGATTTATGTCGGAGAGTGTTTTGCCTATGTTCTCCTCTAGGAGTTTTATAGTTTCTGGTCTTACATTTAGATCTTTAATCCATTTTGAGTTTATTTTTGTGTATGGTGTTAGAAAGTGTTCTAGTTTCATTCTTTTACAAGTGGTTGACCAGTTTTCCCAGCACCACTTGTTAAAGAGGTTGTCTTTTTTCCATTGTATATCCTTGCCTCCTTTGTCAAAGATAAGGT